>NC_091435.1:48443704-48743704 GCF_964237555.1 Oryctolagus cuniculus
AGCAACCAGGACTAGAACCGGCGCCCATATGGGATACTGGAGCCACAGGCGGATGATTAACCAAGTACGCCATGGTGCCGGTCCCCATGTTTTATGTTTTAAAAAAAGTGTTTAGCCTAATGATTAAGGTGCTGATTAAAATATCCATGTCCTACAACAGGGTACCTGGATTCAGTACCCTGCTCTGACTCCTAACTCCAGTTTCCTGCTAATGTAGGCTCAAGAAGCAAGTCAGAATGACTTAATTAATTGAGTTCCTGCTACCCATGTGGAAGAGTTCCTGGCTCCTGGTTCCTGGCTTCTGCCTCCAGCTACTATAGGCATTTGGGGAGTGAGCCAATAAATGGGACTGTCTTTATTTCTCTTTGTCTGTCTCTGCTTTTCAAATTTAATAAAGTACATATTAGTTAGAAAAAAAGGAAATTAGTTTTACTTTTCACTTTGAAACAACTTACTATTGGTGTTTAGTGAAGCTCTCCTTGTAAATAATGACCAGTTATTTCATAGTACTATCGGTAAATCACATAAAAAGTCCTAGTGCTTCTTCCAGCATTGTATTTTTCACAATATAAAGAAATGACCAGTACTGGTGCACAGCATAACACACCATGTATAGGAAGTTGCTAACTTAATTAGTAGCATGGAGGAAGTACAGTTACTCTCTTCTTCCCCAAAACTTCTCCTTTAATAAGTTGAGATTGTACAGAAGCAGTTCAAATCTTTTGATTTTACCACAAATAATAACAATAATGAGAATTTCTAAGTTACTGTTTCCAGAATAGATAAGTAAATGGAACCTCCTCTTTTTCGAACTGAGCCATGCCCAGGTGTTAGTCCCCAGTGTGTTCAACGCTGATTTGCGCCAGTGATCTGTGCAGTCTTCCTTGAGAACTGTTCTAGCTGCAGTGAGCTGCCCTGGCAACCAAGGAGTTCTGAGAGTGTGGCCCTATACCCAGAGCTTACCCAGAACCCCAGCTACACCTTGCTCCCTTCATGCAGTCACAGTGTTTTCACAGTTTCAGCAGCCAGGGCTCCCATGATCAAGGAGTACAAGAGAGTCCACTCTGTCCTGTCCACGGAGAGACTGAGGGGTTACCAGAGCTGCTGTCCGTGTGTGTTTCACCCGCTTAGATCGAGTCAGATCCCCCCCAGCTAGACTCCAAGTCAATAGGAAACGTGGATTTTTTCCCTAGTAAAATCCTTGAATACAAGTGTGCCCAGAACCTGCCAGCCGCAGCCCTACTCCTTTCACAATTGTGCTGGGTGGGTACAAGAGTCCCTGCAGACAGCACTTTCCTTCAGTGGAGATGACTGCCCCTCCCTGGCCACTGCTGGGTGGGCGTAGTGGGGCTGGTGTTGTCCTGGTGACGAGGTGGGGACAGACCCCTCCAGTTGTCTGGAATTGCTGTGGATGCCCCTGCCAACAGTCCCCTCTAGCTGCTGTGTGTGCACAAAAGAGCTGGAGCAGCTGCTACTTGTTTCTGTCCAAAATGGCGCCTGCCTTCTCACAGCTAGCCTCAGGTGCTGGTGTGGAGGGGCAAGAAGTGGAGAGAGGCAGATGCCCCCTCCCGGTGAGCAGTCACCTCTGAGAGTCTCCTCTGAGAGTTCTGGGCTGGACTCAAACACGGTATAGTCTAGCCAAGATATGGAATCAGCCCAGATGTCCATCAACTGATGACTGGATTAAGAAATTATGACATATATACACCATGGAGTACTACTCAGCTATGAAGATAAAATGAAATCCTGTCTTTTACAACAAGATGGGTGCAGCTGTAAACCATTATACTTAGTGAAATAAGCAAATCCCCAAAAGGGAGAGATCATATGTTCTCCCTAATCCAAGGTAACTAATAGAGTACCTAAAATATAATGTATTGGGGTGAAATAGACATCTTGAGAGGCAGTGATTGTTTATAGCCCTTGTCTCTTTTGTTGAGGAACAGTATTTTGTTTTGTTTTTTCTCATTACACTATTTGTTGAACTGTTTTGCTTAGGGTATGGTTAACTATGTAATAATTAAGTGCACTGAAGAAAGATCATTGTAAAATTTAAACAGTGGGGATCCAAGAGGGAAGGGGAAGAAAGGTTGGTGCATGGGTTGAAGGGAAGATGGGAAGGGGGAAGTGCCACTGTGTTCTTAAAATGGTATAAAGGAAATGTATGAAACTTGTATAACTTAAATAAAATATATAAATAAAAATTTTAAAAATATTATAAAAAATTAATAAGAGTTTAAAAATTCACTCTTATTAGTAATAAAACATTTTAAATTAAATCAAACTCAAATTACAAAGATTCCTACAAGCTATGCTATATTCCAAACTTATAAAAATAAATTCTAAAAATCAAATTAGCTAATGAACAACTAAAGATGTTGAGAAAATCTGATAAATACTACATGTGGAGAAAAAAAAACTGTAGTACTTTTTTGTGCAAAACATACTAAGAATTGTTATTTAATTGTTTAGCAGAGATGTAAAAGGTTGATAATGATATGCAGCACTGAAAAAGGAAGAAATATCACTCCCTGACCCCTTTGCAAGGGGGTTTAAATTGATTCTGTTTTACTGAAAGGAAGTTTGTGAATGTATGTCACATATTAACGTGTGTTTAACCACTGATTCAACAGCTCTTTTAGGAATTTAATCTAAAAAAATGGGGAGATTCCATTTGTTATAGTGAAGAATTATCCATTGAAAGGGGGTAAACAATTATATTACCAAAATTGAAATGTAGTTGATGAAAATAGGAATACCTAATACTATGCTTAGCATTTCATATGTTCATTGACATGCAAAGAAATCTGTATTCTTAAATAAAAACCTCAATTCTTTTTTTCTTTTAGCAGCTAACATATAAATATGCAGTCACACATTTATGTATATTTGTGGGTGGTATATGTCTGTGTGTGTGTGTGTGTATGTATGTGTTGTTAGAGAAAAGTGCATCCTAGGGCTTGTGTTCTGATTATTGGTCATCTGTAGATTATGCAATTACTGATAATATTTATTTTCCTTTCTGTATACTTGTTGCATTTACTGAGTGTTTGGCAGTTAGTCTGTTTTAATGATACATTCAACAAATAACTTTTTAAAAACATATTTCAATATTTCCTTGATGTTGCAGAATGTTTTAAGGTTAGATCTACCTTAGATATAACCATTTTAATGAAAAAAATATATTCTGGGGTTTTTTCTTTTAGAATGAAAAAAAACTTGAAAAAGAGAAAAAGAAGCAAGAGATGGAGAAAAACAGTGATGGCTGTTCCCTGCCACATAAAATGGAGCATGAGCAAATAGAGACACAGAGCCAGATTAGCGACAGTAGTCAAAAAAATAATGAGTTTGGAATAACAGACAATTATAAGGAGGCATTGACACAGCAGTTGGCAAATGAGGATGAGCTAGACCAGCGATCTTCAGAATCAGGTGATAAACCTATTTAAAGTGATTGTCTCATATATAGATAAAGCTTGTTTGTATTTATTATCATGTTTTGCACAAAAAAGTACTACAGTTTTTTTTTTCTCCACATGTAGTATTTATCAGATTTTCTCAACATCTTTAGTTGTTCATTAGCTAATTTGATTTTTAGAATTTATTTTTGTAAGTTTGGAATATAGCATAGCCTATAGGAATCCTTGAAGTACATTTAACACCTTAAGCTTTTTGGTTGTTTGTTTAAAGCCTCATAATGCTGTAGTCAGTAGCATTTCCTTCCTGTTTATATAATATGCTAACATAATCAGCAGAACTTCTTTTTAAATATTTATTTATTTGAAAGGCAGAGTTCAGATGGAGAGGGAGAGGGAGAGAGAGGGGGAAAAAATCTTCCATCTGCTGATTCATTCCCCAAATGGCGGCAACGTCCAGAGCCAGGCCAGGCCAAAGCCAGGATCCATGATCTTCTTCTGGGTCCTCCTCAGGGGTGGCAGAGGCCCAACCACTTCCGCTATCTTTCCCTGCTTTTCCCAGGCCATTAGCAGGGAGTTGGGTCAGAAGTAGAGCAGCGAGACTTGAACTGGCATCTATAGGGAATGCTGGTGTTGCAGATGGCAATTTAACCTGCCAGGCCACAATTCCAGCCTCAGAACTTTTTTTTTTTTTTAAAGTCTTGTCATATAGCCACTCTTCCTTTATTTTATTTTATTTATTTTTTTTTTTTAATTTTTATCTGTTTGAGAAGCAGAGAGAGGTGAGAAAATGATAGGGCTCCCATTCACTGGTTCTCTCTCCAAGTCCCCACAACAGCCAAGTCAGGCCCAAAGCTGAGAGTCAGAAATACTATCCATTCAAGTCGCTTGAATAATGAGTGGCAGGAACACAACTACTTGAGCTTTCACCACTGTCCAAGAGTCAGCATTAGCAGGAAGCTGCACTCAGGAACCAGAACTGGGAATAAAACTCAGGTGCTCTGATGTGGAATACAGGCATCTTAATTGGTAAGCTTAAATGCCTGCCCCTTTAATGTCATACAGAATTTTCATCTAGTAATTGCTTTTCTTTTTCGAATTTCGTGTTTTGTTGTCAAAGAGAGATAGCCTATGCTCAGAATCAGACAACCTAGGACAGAATCCTGACGCTCCCATCTACTAGAATTCAGGGGTGGGAATGTCCCACCTGTGGGCCTTATAAAACTTGAGAAATCATTTGATCTGATCCTATCAAAGCAACCACAGGTGGGACTTGAGATTCAGTAAACATAAAACAGGCTAATTTTTAAGTTGATAATCTTTTTTGCTTTGTAGAAGATGTTTTTGTGCTAACAGTCTCAATATTTTCATTTTGTTCTTTGTTTTCTGTTATAGAAGTTCACTTTTTCTTAAGGATATAAAGTTCTCTGTTTATATTTTCACAGATAACAGTAAAAAGAAAACTAAGAAACTAAGAATGAAAAGGAGTCATCGCGTAGAACCAGTTAATACAGATGATTCTGCTCCTAAGAGTCCAACACCACCTCCACCTCCTCTTCCTGGTGAGTAAATAGAACTTGATACTAAATTTAGAAACACTGAACAGCAAAGAAAAAGAAATTGTGTAGTATTTTATTCTCTATATTCATTATCTTGTCAATTTGTGAAAAAGAATCTTTTGCTCTACTTTGTTCAATATTACTTTTTTAATAAAAATATTTTATCAAAGGAAAATATAAGTATATACTTTTAATAAAACCTTACCTAGTACTTCTAGAATGTGATCAATTTCTATTTGAAATATCAGTACCCATATTGCTAAAAGTAATTCAAGTTTAAGGAATAAATGGTTAATGTAAGCTTCTTAAAAAAATTCCACCTCTCATACTGCAAGTTAATGTCTGAAACCAGAAATTTTCTAATATAGTTCCAACATGCATACCTACCTCTTATGTTGTTATGAGTCTTAGTGGAATAAAGCATGTAAAGAACTGGAACATACCTGCCCAGTAGTTTTAACTTTTTAGCATTGTGCATGGTACCTCACCTGTTACAGATGTTGAATTTATATCTAGTGACTAAGAATAAATATGTTCCTAATGTCTTTGTGGCTGTGATACTAGGTTCAGATGCCAGCATTAGCCTTTGAGAAAACATTTGAAGACTTTTACTATTCCATTTAATAAGAAAACATTTAGCTTTTGCTAAGGTTTAGAACAGTAGCCTAAATTTATTTATGGTAGTGGTGAAAATGTTTATATTTTAAATTAAAGCTGATGAAAAATTTAAAAGCAGATATTACTGGCCCTTAATTACATTTTTAAATTGAAGCCTTTTTTAAGGAGTTTGTGGCTATTCACTGCTATATCATTTAGTATATTTGAATTAACATTGAATGTTATGTACACTTCCTGTTAAGGAAGGGATCCTCTCCACAAAGCTGAAGACATTATTTAACAGAGCTTTAAAATGTTTTTCTTTTTCTTTAGTTGGCTGGGGAACCCCCAAAGTCACTAGACTTCCAAAACTTGAGCCTCTTGGTGAAACACGTCATAATGGTAATACAGTGATCATCTGTCCATCTTACATCTACTTTCTGTACCTCATAACTTCAAGAGATTTGTTTTTGCTTTTGGAGGCCTTTCAAATCCACAGCCATCTTTTTTCATTATTTTCCTTTTTTTTATTTATTTAAGTTTTTTTCTCAAGAGCACTTTGCATGTATCGTGATTTGATGCTTAATCTTAAAATACAGAGGTAAAAAGATGCACTTACATTTATCCATGGTGCACTTATGCACATGATTGAGAGGGGAAAGATTTTTAAAACAATTTAAAAATGAGCCATTACTGTCTTCCTTAACTTTTGTTAAAATCTGCAGTGTCTTGTATATATTCAGTATACTTAATAAGAATGCCACATTTTTCTTTCTCTACTCCTAATAACACACATGCTGTTAAATATTAAATTGAAGATTAACACAATTTGTAAAATCAGATCAAATCAGTGAACCAATAAAGTTCAGCTAAAGAGAAAGTTATTAAAGACGGTATTGAATTAAGAGAACAGTTTTGAGTGAAATTAATATAAACTGGGGCTACGGTTGTAGTGCAGTGGGCTCATCTCATGCTTGGGATGCTCACATCCCATATCAGAGTGCCCATTCAAGTCCTAGCTGCTCTGTTTCCAATCCAGCATTCTGCTAACGCACCTGGGAAAGCATCAGATGATAGCCCAGCTACTTGAGCCTCTTTAGCCCACCTGGAATTCTGGGTGCCTGGTTTCTGCTTTGCCCAGACCTAACTGTTACAGCCCGTTGGGGAGTGGTCCAGTGGATAGAAGATCACTCTCCCTCTTTTTCTCTCTCTTTCTCTTTCACTCTGCCTTTTAAATAGATAAAAATTAATAAGTCTTTAAAAAAAAAGAGAGAGAAAAAAATTAACATAAACTATGTTCCAGTCAGATTTTGACATTAGAACTTTGGGTCCCAAAAACTAGAGAAAGGACAGTTGCAAGCAATAGATAATTGCCTTAGAAAATAGGCAGACATTCTAATCACAGACCTTCAGTTTAGGTTCTTTCAATAATATGTTTTAGAAGGTAAAAGAATGATAATACATAAAGTATAGCTCAGTAAACTTACCTTTAAGAACATCCAGTTCCCTTTAATAGCTGTGTTTTCTTTTAATCTAGAACTTGATTTGCTAAGGAGATCACTTACTAGAAAAAAGTCAGTTTATTTTAGACATGCATTACCATATAAGATATAAATTATTTTTATTCAAAAAAATATAAGTATAAATGTGCTATTTGCATTCTCTTTGACAATACTATAGATCCATAATAAATATTCTTTATAATCATTAGTGAAAATTAAAGCATTTTTTATATTTCTAAAGACAGAAAGATTTGTCTTTATACCATATTTACTAAAATGATAATGTCAGTGGAATAACATCTGGTTTACTGACTGCATTGTGACATTTTTATTAGTTATAATATAGAGTTAACTAGTGTTTTATTATATGGCTGAGTAATATATTGGGGCTGGGGCTAGCACTGTGGTATAATGGGTAAAGCCGCCACCTGCAATGCCAGCATCCCCTATGGGTTCTGGGTCAAGTCCTGGCTGCCTGTTTTCCGATCCAGCTCTCTGCTGTGGCCTGGGAAAGTAGTAGGCCCCTGTACACATGGGAGACCTGGAAGAAGCTCCTGGCTCCTGGCTTCAGATCAGATCAGCCCAGCTCTGGCTATTGCAGCCATCTAGGGAGTGAACCAGCGGATGGAAGACGTCTCTCTTTTTCTGTCTCTCTCTCTCTGCCTGTGCCTCTGTGTAACTTTTCTTTTCAAACAAATAAAATAAATCTTTAAAAGATAGAATGTATTATCAACCTAAAAATTCGCTTTATCCTTGGAAAGAAAATTCGGTAATATTAGTATATAT
This sequence comes from Oryctolagus cuniculus, assembly GCF_964237555.1. NCBI lineage: Eukaryota > Metazoa > Chordata > Mammalia > Lagomorpha > Leporidae > Oryctolagus > Oryctolagus cuniculus. The sequence goes on from NC_091435.1 coordinate 48,451,565, forward strand.
ATGCACATATACAGAAAAAATATTAATTTCTCATGTGACAGGTATTATTTTTTCTTACTAAATTGATCACTCAGCAGACAACTGTTTTATATTCAATATCAGCTAAAACATTGAGAATGTCAAGATAAATAAAACTTCTGCTTTTGTGTAGATCTTCGTCTAGTAGGGAAGACAATACTTTAGTGTGTATGACAGTAAGTGCTATGATGTAGAATCAGAGTACTATGCAAAAACTGAAGGAATAGTTAGGGAAAGTAATATTAGAACTGGGTCCTTTTTAAGATTTTATTTATTTATTTGAGAGGCAGAGTTACAGACAGAGAAAGGAAGAGACAGAGAGAGAGGTCGTCCATTCACTGGTTTTACTCCCAGATGGCCGCAACAGCTAGAGCTGGGCTGATCCGAAGCCAGGAGCCAGGAACTTCTGGGTCTCCCAAGTGGGCACAGGGGTCCAAGCGCTTGGGCCGTCTTCCACTGCTTTCCCATGTCATAAGCAGGGAGCTAGATTGGAAGTGGAGTAGTTGGGACTCAAACTAGTGCCCATATGGGATGCCAGAAACACAGGCGGAGGCTTGGCCTACTATACTACAGCACCAGGTCCATCACTGTCTTTAAAGAATCAGCAGAGATAGCAAGCAGGCAAACTATTTAAAAGTAAAGAGGTAGAAAATAAAATTGTTTATTTGGAGAATAGCATGAAGTTACTTGTGAGTGGAGCTTACGTGTGAGTGGATAAGATAGAAAAAAATTTAACATGAAAGAATTCATTAAAATGAAATTATAGGGGCTGGTATTGTGTAATGGGCAGCCCAGATGGGTACTGGTTTGTTTCCCAGCTGCTCCATTTCTGATGCACCTCCCTGCTAGTGACCTGGGAAAAGCAGTGACGGATGGCCCAATCCTTGGGTTCCAGCCACCCATGTCGGAGGCCTGGATGAAACTCCTGGCCCCTGGCTTCTACAACAATCTGGGGAATGAACCAGCAGATGGAATATTCTCTTCCCACCTCCATCTCTCTGTAACTCTTAATTTCAAAGAAATAAATCTTTAGGGGCCAGCACTGTGGCCTACCACTTAAAGCTACTGCCTGCAGCGTCCAATAGGGCTACTGGTTTGAGTCCTGGCTGCTCTATTTCCAGTCCAGCTCCCTGCTCCTGGGAACACAGCAGAAGATGGCTTGAGTGCTTGGGCCTCTGCACCTATGTGGGAGACTTGGATGAAGCTCCTAGCTCTTGGCTCCAGCCTGGCCTGCCCTGGCCATTGTGGCCATTTGAGGAGAGACCCAGTAGATGGAGATCTCTCTGTTGCTTGCTCTCTCTCTCTGCCTCACCGTCTCTAAATCTGCCTTTCAAATAAATAAATTTTAAAAATAAATAAATAAATAAATCTTTAAAATACAAGTGGAATTATGGTGTAAAATGGCCAGATTGTGAAGGCCTCACATATATATATTAGTATGTCAGATGTGCTATAATTTTTCAAGAAAGTATTGGTTTTTAGGAGAGGAGTGGTATTGTTAGATCTGCTGCTTAGGAAATAATTTTTGTCACAACGTAAAATACAGATTTGATAGTGGTTATGCTGGAGGTATACATCTCAGTTAAGAGGCTGTTGCAGTAGTCAAAGAAAGAAGGAACTAAAAATTAGAATGAAGAATGAGGGCCGGCGCCGCGGCTCACTAGGCTAATCCTCTGCCTGCGGCGCCGGCACACCGGGTTCTAGTCCCTGTCAGGGCGCCGGATTCTGTCCCGGTTGCCCCTCTTCCAGGCCAGCTCTCTGCTGTGGCCCAGGAGTGCAGTGGAGGATGGCCCAAGTGCTTGGGCCCTGCACCCCATGGGAGACCAGGAGAAGCACCTGGCTCCTGGCTTCGGATCAGCACGGTATACTGGCCGCAGCCCGCAGGCTGCAAAAAAAGAAGAAGAGTGAAAAATTTGGGCAAGGAATGTTCCAGAAAGTAAAATGACTAATATTTGATGGATGGATGTGTGGGTTGAGGATGACAGAGAAAGCATAATTTGGCCTGTAATACACATTTCTTTTCCTTTATATTCAGAAGCATATTGACAAAAGGTTAATGGGAAGTAGACTACAGATATGATGAACTACAGTAGATAATTAAAATTCAACAGAATTAGTTTGGCTCTTAAAATATATAGTGAGATGAAAAACAATTTGCCACTGTCAATTGGGAATTTTTGTAGATTTATTTTATTTATTTGAAAGGCAGAGTTACAGAGATAGAGGCAGACACACACACACACACACAACACACAGAATTTTCCATCTACTGGTTCACAAACCAAATGACAGCAATGACCTAGGCTGGGCCAGTCTAAAGCCAAGAGCCTGGAAATCCTTATGGGTTTCCCACATGAGTGGCAGGGGTCCAGTTACTTGGGCCATCTTCCACTGCCTTTCCAGGTGCATTAGCAGGGAGGTAAATTAAAAGTGGAACAGCTGAGACTGGAACTTGCACTTACATGGGATGCCGGTACCACAGGCATCCACAGGCAATGGCTACACCCCACTGTACCACAGTTCTGGCCACCTTGTTTGGCAATTTTTAAGGCAGATTCTTATTTGTACTTTGATTATAACCATTTACCTTGGTAGCAGTGTGACTCTATTTTTCTAGTTACATTTATTGTCTGCAAAGCTGGCCCCGTGTAAGAGGTAACAGATAAGACAAATGTATTTGTAGAAGAGACTTGAAAAGAGACTTTACAGTCACTTTCTAAGCATTCTCATCTGCACCTTGTGTGTTATGTGTTATATATTACATATTATGAGATACAATCCAAAGATTCTGTCAGAATTACCAAATGTAAGCACTAGAGAATTATTTCAAATCTTAAAATCATGAAGGAAGGTAAAATTAGGCATGTGGTTTTATTGCTATTCAATTTTAATTTTAAAACTTAGGAGCCCATTATAAAAATGTGGTGGCAACTAATTGATCATTAATTGGGCATTAAATTCAGCTTATATCCTCTATAATTAAGGCTAAGAAACCTGCTTTGTAAAAGATGATTTAATTTTCTGTCAAAGAGATATAAAATTACCAGAGAAATAAATCAGTTTCTTGGGAGAAAAAGAGACATTATTTGTGTGTGCATTTGATTTACTTCTTTAGAAAGTTGTTCTTAAATTCCCCAGAAGTAAAAATCAATGAGAAAACATTTTTACTTTGGTTTGTGAGTTCTGCTGTATATTAAAATTGTCACTAATTTTAACTCAAGAAATTAGAGAAGGCATACTTTAAATTTATCAAAATAATCATGTTATGTTAATTATAGCACTATATGGTTTTTTTAAAAAAGATTTATTTATTTTTCAAAAAGTTAGAGAGAGGGAGACAGAAAGATCTGCTGGTTTATTCCCCAGATGGCCACATTGGCCAGTAGTGTGCCAGGCCTAAGCCAGGAGTCAGGAGCTTTATGTGGGTGTCCTCAGTGGGTGGCAGGGGCCCAAGCACCTGGGCCATCCTCTGCTGCTTTCCCAGATAGTAGAGACCTGGATCAGAAGTGGAGCAGCTGGGATGGTACCCATATGGGATGCCGGTGTTGAAGGCAGCAGCTTTACCCACTATGCCACAATGCTGGCCTGGTTTCTCTTAATTTTTAAATCAGTCTTGATTTTTTGTGTTTGATTTTTTTTTTTTTTTAATTTTCTCATGAGATGTGTTTCTGAGTACATAGTGCATCGCAGGCAGTGGCTTTACCTGCTACACCACAGCACAGGCCTGCTTATGTCATTTAAAATCTTTTATCAGGTGGACAGCAATATCCCTATTTGTGCATTAGGAAACTATACCCCAAGGTCACACAGGTAATAAATGGCAGAATCAGGATTTAATTTTTGATCTATCAAGCTTTGAAACTCACGCATTTGGGACAGGCACTGTGGCCTAGCAGATAGAACCACCATCTGCAGCACTGGCGTCCCATATGGGCACCGGTTTGAGTCCTGGCTGCTCCACTTCCCATCCAGCTCCCTGCTAATGGCCTGGGAAAGCAGTGGAAGATGACCCAGGTGCTTGGACCCCTGCACCTGTGTGGGAGACCTGGTGGAAGCTCCTGGCTCCTGGCTTCAGTCTGGCCTAGCTCTTGCCCTTGTGGCCATTTGGGGAATAAGCCAACAAATGGAAGATCTCTCTCTCTCTCTCTTTCTGTAACTCTGCCTTTCAAATAAATAAATCTTTAAAAAGAAAGGAAGGAAGGAAGGAAGACATTTAACTTTGTATGTTATATTACATATTCTATTAAAGTTTGTTAGAATATCCTTGTAACTGAAGTAGTTGCTCTGAATTATTTTTAAAAATTATTTTTCTATAATTCCTTTTTTAATTACAAATGATTTTGAACACCTATGCTTTTATGGTAATTTCTAGAAAGTAATGAATAAGTGACTGTTTACATTTGCCATTAAATTTATAAGCAAATGTATGATAATTATGGAATAGAAATTCACTTTGAAGAACAATATAAGATTTTTGTATAAAATACAGCCTAGTTTACCGAACTATATTGAAGCATTTTTTTAAAAGATTTATTTTATTTATTTGAAAGAGTTACAGAGAGAGATAGATCCAGAGAGAGAGAGAGGTCTTCCATCCTCTGGTTCACGCCCCAAATGGCCTCAATGGCCAGAGCTGAGTTTATCCAAATCCAGGAGCCAGGAGCCAGGAACTTCTTCTGGGTCTCCCACGTGGGTACAGGGGGCCAAGGACTTGGGCCATTCTCTGCCACTTTCCTAGGCCATAGCAGAGAGCTGGATCGGAAGTGGAGCAACCAGGCCTTGAACCAGTTCCCATACGGGATGCTGCACTGCAGGCAGCGGCTTTACCCACTATGCCACAGCATTGGCCCCATGTTTCCACAAGTTTTAAACATTTTATATTTGTTCTATTATAATGTGAGTGTATAATTAGAAAGAAAAATAATAATAAATGTATGTATTAAGCACAGCTTTTTACTAAATCAGGTAGATATTAATTTATAATCCTGTGTTAGGAATTGAGTATTAGGAATATTGTATTTTGAATTTGTTCAGTTTTTCTCAAATTCTGATTTCTTTCCCCTCTTCTCCCACCCATTGACTCATCTACCAAGTCAAAATGTCTTACTTTAAAAGTACTGGTTGGAAAATAATGGACTATATGAGAAACCTTGATTTCCCATAACTTTGTTTTTGGTTTCCCTTCTTTACATAGATTTCTATGGGAAGCCACTGCCTCCCCTGGCTGTGCGACAGAGACCTAACAGCGATGTTCATGATGTGATCTCATAACCAAATCATGTGGATGGGCTCTCCTACTATCAGCAAAGTGCACTCGAACTTTCTCCTTTCTCAGAAGAAAAACTCTGAGTATTAATGACTGGGGCAAGATAACCATAATGATTTTAGTGAGGAGATTAATAGCAAAGGATCTGACCTGATATTTGACTTCTCTACATTCTTCATGTTAAAACAGAAAGGAAACAGAATGACAAATAGATGGGTGTGAGCAGTTGGACCAACTTAAACAAGATCTAGTGTTGACCTTTTGGTTTACACATCATTACTCTTTGGCATATTCCTGAAGGAAAACATCTTCAGAAATAGAGCCAGTGGACTCTGCATAGTTTCTTTACTATTTGTTTAATAGTTTGTAATTTCTATATATTAAACATTTTTGTAAGATGTGTACACAGGAGAACTGGGAACTTATAAACTAAGTTTTTAACTATTTTTATATTTTTCTAAAACCTTGTTTAGGAATTGTAATTGCTATTATATTGATTGTGCACTTTTCTTAGATGGTTTCTTTAAATTGTATCTGGAAAATAGAGTTAATTTATTTGCCAGATCATGAACAGTCCTCCTACAAACAGGATATATTTATGTGGCTTGAAGTATGTTTTATTATGACATGGTTCCTAAAGTGTACATCCAAATTTGACCTCATTTTAAAAATGATATCTTTTTATAAAAGCGGATTTTGAGATGTTTATTTTACCAAATTATGTAATTTGAAAGAAATACCCAAGAACAGAGTTCAGTTTTGTTATTGTTATTTTGTTTGTTTTCTTTCTTGATGATCTCAATAAATAAAAGGGACTTGAAATACCTTTTTTACCTAAATTTTTAAATATTAATAAAAATATGTTCTATGTGATATTGAAAGTCCCAGTAAACTCTCATTTTAAGGGCTAGATTTTTTTAGAGACCAAGGTGCTCCCTGTCACTCCTTTGTTCTGTCAGAGATGTACAGTGCCACTTTTTGTTATTCTCTATCATGTCTTGAAGTTAAAGGCAAAAAGACTGAAAAAGCTACTGTAGATGTAAAGAGATGTTTTACCACAAATGGCTTGGGTACCAAAGTAATAAGAATACACATGTTCGTTCAAACTTAAATTTTGTAAAGAATTCTAAAATAATTTTTCAATTTAAAATAACACTTCTCTTACAGCAAGATTGGCATTCATAGAGTTCTTTATTCATTTGTCATTTAAATAAACTTTTAGATTTGTATTTTGAGTCATAGATTGATAATGTTCAGTTTAATTAAAAGTATATCAAAGTAAAAATGCAATAAACAGAACAGTTTTTATATAACCTTGCTAAGATTGGTGCTTTTGGTACCTTGTACTGACAACAGATCAACTACATTTGATAGTAACATTAATATTAAGTATGTCTAACACATTTTAATGATTACTTTTAAGATTTTTGTTTTAGAGCATCATTTTATTCACATTTTTTAACTCACTGAACTTTATTAATCAGGTAACTTATTACAACAGTATGCATTGTTTAGATTCTTGGAGCTTGCACATGGGACCTACCTAGCATACTAAGTGAAAACCATTCTAGAGCAGATAAAAATTCATAACAACTGAAACTTGATAGGAGGGTGAAATGTGAGGAAAAATACTACAGGAAGACAGGATATATGTTCAGAAAGGGATTTTAGAGGATAAATTGCCCATTTTTCTGGTTTCTTTTGTACTATTTATATATTAATTTTTGACACTAAATTCATACTTCTGTCATCTTTGTAATATTCACCTAGTTTGAGAGTGTTTTTTAAAATCTTTGTTTCCTACCAGTATTTACTGTAGTATACAGTAATTACTGACTCCATCTTTGAAAATAAAAATGATTTTTAAATTAAATATATAATAAAATTAATCTTTTATATAGCTCACTCAAAACATAATTTTTATTATTAAAGCATTATGAATATACTTTCTAAGGTATTTTGTAAATCCAGGTGGATTTTAATAATTAAATGCCTATTTTGTAATATGCTGCATTTTTATTCTTAATCATCCTGAATTATGGGATTTTCATACAATAAAAATAATTTATATTATTATGCTGTTTCTTTTCATTTGGTGAATTTAAATGACTTCCTTTGTATAATAACATAGGTAAAGGTTTTTAATATGACTGTTGAAAGAATGTAAATCAGTATGCTAAAGTAATGCATTGTCATTTCATGTGCATTTTATTATTTTTATAAGTTTTTATTTATGTTGAAAATTATTTTAAAGACAGCTAAATATAATGTATTACCTTATGATTCTACATGATGTGATATCTTCTGTTATATGTGTATATACCATATATACAGTATTGTATATAATTGGTGTCAGGTATCAAACTATGCATAGAAACTACATTAGAAAGAAATGTTGCATAATGCTAATAGAGAATTTGTTAGAGTTATTGGTTTTACAGCTTTCTCAGTTTTTAAACTACTTTTGTAATTTATAGGAGAAGCAAGTTAACGATTTTATATAAATTATTTAGATGCCAAGTTTTCTACAAGTTTAAAATGAAATGTTCTTTTAAATGACAGACAGACAGACAAAATACTAGAATTCACCTAATAAGTAAAACTTCCTGTGAGTAGCCTGGAAAAGCTCACCAACAGAAAATGCCATTATATTTGCAGCTAATCTTTTGCCAGGTGGTCTCTTACTATGACAGTATTTTGAACTGATACTCACTTTGATGTTCCGTGGTACTCATGTTACTTGGTTTCTCCCATTCCAACTAAAGAAATCAAATACTTCCAGGTGGCAAAATCTTTTCAGCAGTAAAACTGCTTACACAAATAAAGCAGTAGCCTATAAACTTCATCATACTCAGGTTTAATATCAAATTTTCTTTAAGTGGCATATTACTTTGTTGCTGAGATTGTGCTGACACTGCTTAGTTAATGTAAAAAATTAATTTCAGCTGATACAAAGAACAAATTACTTCAAAACCTACATTATATGTGGTATGGTTATTATTATTATTTTTTTTGACAGGCAGAGTTAGACAGTGAGAGAGACAGAGAGAGAGTTATAGACAGTGAGTGAGAGAGACACAGAGAAAGGTCTTCCTTCCGCTGCTTCACTCCCCTAATGGCCGCCACGGCCAGCGCTGCGCGGATCCGAAGCCAGGAGCCTTTCCTCCGGGTCTCCCATGCAGGTGCAGGGACCCGAGCACCTGGGCCATCCTCCACTGCCCTCCCGGGCCACAGCAGAGAGTTGGACTGGAAGAGGAGCAAGCGGGACTAGTACCCGGTGCCCCAAGTGGAACTAGAATCCAGAATCCGGGGTGCCGGTGCCACAGGCGGAGGATTAGCCAAGTGAGCCGCGTTGCCGGCCTGTGGTATGGTTATTAAAACAGCAATAATCCTTTACCTTTGTGGAAACAGATTAAGAGAAACTTTTTAATTTTTTTAGAAAAAGTAGAACTCAGAAATGAGTTTAATCAAAAGGATCAGCTTAAAATTAAAGGAACACAGGGAAAAATTATTTGCCTGTTTAGGGCATAAATTATAAATTCCTTCACTGTGCTGCTAAGGAAGCAGAATTTATGACCCTGGTAAGTCAGTCAGTGGTCTCCAAATTATATTGCTTTCTATTAGTGAACATTTTAAATATGCATTTATGTTTATATTGTTGTATTAGTTTTGTAGGGCTGCCAAAACGAGGTGCCACAAGCTAGTGACTTAAACAACTAATTCATCTTCTCCTACTTTGGGGTTGGAAGTCCAAGATCAAGGTTCTGACGGGTGTCTCATAAGGTCTCTGACTGTGGCTTACAGAGATGTCCTCTTCTTTTTTTTCACCTTAGTGTCTCTCAGTGTGTCTTTTTATAGGGACATTATCAGACTTGGATTAGGACTCACCCTAATAGCCTCATTTCAACTTAAAATCACTTCTTTTAAGCTCCTATCTTAAAATACAGCCACATTCTGAGATACTAGGCATTAAGGCTTCCCCATAGGAATTTTTAGGAGATAAGTTTTGGTCAGTAATGTTACATTCACTCAATAAATTATTATTCACAATAAATATTTTTAAATGAAATTAAAATATTAAATAACAATTCCTTGTATTTGCATCCTAGTCTGCTGGAGTTTGGTCACATCACTTTAGAGCCCTAAACTAATAAAATGAGATCCTCACCCTAAGTGAAAAGTTCAAGATTGCCTATAATGATGTTATCTCTAGCTTGATCACAGGTTTCTCTGTTATACATTTTAAGATCTTTCGATATGAGATTGCTTTACCACAAAACCTGACCTCACCTTTTTGGCAACATAAACCTCTACATAAACATGAATAGTTTTGAGACACTTACTTCATAAATATGAAAGTTTATAAACCTTTGCTAGTATAAGAGATGATCTAAAAAGTGTAGTTACTCCCAAATAGTTCTTAGATCAACACCACAATAAAATTGGTTTTATATGTAAAAATTATTTTCCTGCTTATAGTTAAGTCATTAAATGCTATCATTATAAAACAAAAAAACCAATGTAATTTCTGCCAGGAACTCCATCCGTGTCTCTGATGTGGATGGAAGGACCTCAAGAACTTTAGCCATCTTCTGATTTCCAGATGCATTTACCAGGAGCTAGATTGGAAGTGGAGTAGCCAGGACTCAAACCAGCACTACAGATTAGGATGTCAGCATCCCAAGCAGCAGATTAACCCGTATCAGCTCAGTTTCTTATGTCTGCTGTAATTTTTATTTTTATTTTTTATTATTTTTTTTATTTTTTGACAGGCAGAGTGGACAGTGAGAGAGAGAGACAGAGAGAAAGGTCTTCCTTTTGCCGTTGTTTCACCCTAGGCTAATCCTCCGCCTTGCGGCGCCGGCACACCGGGTTCTAGTCCCGGTTGGGGCGCCAGATTCTGTCCCGGTTGCCCCTCTTCCAGGCCAGCTCTCTGCTGTGGCCAGGGAGTGCAGTGGAGAATGGCCCAAGCACTTGGGCCCTGCACCCCATGGGAGACCAGGATAAGTGTCTGCTGTAATTTAAAACAAGTGTCCTAACAGTTTCTATTCATAAAACTTAATGTGGAGGTTAGCTATTTTGGGTGAAGGCAGGCTGGAGTTAAACCATTAACATTTTAGGATGCACAAATATTGACTATAGATAGATAAAGTGCCTAAATATAAAAAGATCAAGCTGTAAAATGGGTAGGGAGGAAGAAATAATTAGCTTCCTTTCTTGGGAAGAAATTTATAAGCCTGAAAGCAATGGAAGCAATAACAAAATAAATATTTGATAAAATTTAGTTTCACATTAAAAAAAATTATTTATTTATTTGAAAGGCAGAATTACAGAGAGGCAGAGGCAGAGAAAGAGATCTTCCATCTGCTGGTTCACTCCCCAGGTGGCCCTAAAGGTTGGAGCTGGGCCGATCTGAACACAGGATCCAAGAGCTTCTTCCAGGTCCTCCATGTGAGTGCAGGGGCCCAAGGACTTGGGCCATCTGCTTTCCCAGGCCATATCAGAGAGCTGGATGGGAAGTGGAGCAGCCGGGACTCAAACTGGCGCCCTCATGGGATGTTGTGCTGCAGGCAGCAACCTTACGTGCTACACCACAGTGCTGGCCGGCCCCTAGTTTCACATTTAAAGTCAAACGTTTTAAGACAAATTGGAAAAGCATGACATAGCCAACATTTCTATTATAAACATAATAGCATCACCAAGACATATTATAGCTATTAGAATTTGAGATAGTACCTAAACAAAAGACATACTTAGAAATTATAATAATCAGAAGTGCATACACAAATCCATGAGGAAAAATATATTTAAAATAAGAAATGTTGAGGGCTGGTGCCGTGGATTAAGCTGCTACGTGCAGCACCAGTATCCCATATGGGTGCCTGTTGAGTCCCAGCTGCTCCACTTCCAATCCAGCTCCCTATGTGCCTGGGAAAGCAGAGGAAGATGACCTGAGTCCCTTAGCCTCTGCTGCCCACATCAGAAAGGTGAAGCTCTTGGCTCCTGGCTTCAGCCTGGCCCAACCCCAGCCGTTGTGGGCATTTGAAGAGTGAACCAGTGGATGGAAGATTCTCTCATTCTATGTAACCCTGCCTTATAAATAAATAAATATCTTTAAAAAATCAGAAATGCTGAGTTCAAAATAGTAGAATACAATATGACCTCTTTTCAAGTGTAATAAGTGTAATAAGCACTTGCCTGAGAAGCATGAGTGTGGTTTCTGAAGGTGAGCGAGGCAGGTCCTTTTCTTAGGCATTTGGTAGCAAGGCATGTTAGTGAAACTTGGAGCAGCAGCTCACTTTTGGGCATTTTCTGCTTCCTAGTTTCTGCTATACACTTTACATGTGTGCGTCAATGTTAACACTGTTTGAAGAAAGGCGACATTGTCCCCTGAGCTACCTCTAGGAAAAGGCATGAATCAAGTTCCTTTTCACCAGTTTCCACGAGCGTTAAATACCTGGCCTTTCGGGGGTTTTCAGAGTGGCTTATTCACATTAATTCGCTTCTGAGCACATTTTAAAACAAAGGTCAGAAAACTGAACACTGACAAACGTTATTGTACCACGCCCTAGCCACACAGTCCGGCGGGAGGCTTGGCTTTCCACGCCCCGACCGCCCAAAGCTCCACCTACGGGCCTAGGCCACGCCCCTAGCAGCGGTGCTCTCTCGCCTACCGCCGCCTCCAAAAGTCACCCGCAATGGGAACGACGCGAGTGCCTCTCGCGGGGCCTCAGTGTAGTAGGCGAGATCTTGACAAGGCCGGCACAGTAACGTCTCGCGAGAACAGGACGAGACAGCGTGCGGAGGAAAGCGAATTACGGCGAGTCCCGGAAGTGTGCCTGTTGTTTCTGCGCTGTGGCGGCTTTTTGAATGCGAAGCGGTGTAGACGTCTTTGGAAGCTCCCGGCAGGAATATGCTGACCCGGGTGAGGCCTAGGGCGCGGCCTGCCGCCTGTGACGGAACCACACAGTTCTCCACGCTGCGGAGGTGGCGAGGGAGGGGCCGGGATGGGGGCGCCACATCTTTGGGACGTTTGTCCTCTCCGGGGTTCCTTGGCTTCGGGGGCCTGAGCCCTGCGGTAATACCGAGCGCGCGCTTAGGCGAGCGTTCTTCGTCTTTTTTGTCCCAAGCGCTCGCCTCCGTCCCCGGGTAACAGACACTTCACTGCAGCCCACACGCATTCCGTTTTGTTCTGCTTGAGGGATGAGACTGATCCGTGCGTTGAACGGCGCTTAGGGCAGGCACTTGTGTGAGTGAACAGTTGGAAGCAAGTTTCCAAAGGAAACCAAAGTGACTTTTGCTAAGTAAACTTTTTATTTTGGAGTTATTTAAAACTTACAACAATATTGTAAACATAGAGCGGAGTCCCATGGACCTCCCAGCAAGTTTCTCTTGATGTTAAATATCTGTGACTTTTTAAAGTTGTAGACTTTTCGACACAGTTTCCCTAGCACCTCTAGATTCTGCTTTAACCTTGGCCTCACCTTTAACAATAATCGTTTGGAGAATCCCTGCTCTTTCATAAGTAGAATATTGTGATATAATTTTGTCACAGGTGAGATATTGCTCCCACTTCAAAGGCTAGTAATTTTCCAAAAACGTTCTTTTAAAAAAGATAAAGACTGCTAATGTTGAAATTCAATAAATTTGTAATAATATCAGTGTGTCAGCAATTTTTTCTTATCATCATAGCTGAAAGCACCAAGAGAAGGGAAGCTTGCAAAACAGATTTGCAAAGTTGTGTTGGATCATTTTGAAAAACAGTATTCCAAAGAACTTGGAGATGCGTGGGATACAGTAAGGTTAGTATAATTCATCTCTTTATTATAATAGAACAGAGGAAGTCAAGTGTACCTTTTAGGCAGAGGTAGTAAAGGTAAAAGAATCTGGCTGGCCTTCCCTATTGAGGCTGTAGAAGAGAAGAACTAAGAGGAAATATATTGAATCATAAGATGTAAAGGGGAGAAAGAAAACTTTGTAATAATGGGAAGCAAAAATTGTTAGGTCTTTGCCTTGAGCAGTTGCTTCCATCCTTCCAGTAAGAATGCCTATCAATTTGACAAATTTATATAGGAACATAAAAATCAGAAAATGGCATAATTGACTAGTTTTGAAATTCAGAAAATAACACAAGTCTTTAAAGGTACCACCACATTGTCTTAGCTAAAGTCACACTGGTAATCGTGGTTTTTCTGTATTATGTTTATGACTAGCTATGTAATTACACACATATATGTGTACGCAAAAACTAAACTATATTATAAAAATATGAGAAACATGGCCGGAACTGCGGCTCACTAGGCTAATCCTCCACCTTGCAGCGCCGGCACACCAGGTTCTAGTCCCAGTCGGGGCGCAGGATTCTGTCGCGGTTGCCCCTCTTCCAGGCCAGCTCTCTGCTATGGCCAGGGAAGTGCAGTGGAGGATGGCCCAAGTATTTGGGCCCTGCACCCCATGGGAGACCAGGATAAGTACCTGGCTCCTGCCATCGGATCAGCACGGTGCGCCGGCCGGGCCGTGGCGGCCATTGGAGGGTGAACCAACGGTAAAAGGAAGACCTTTCTTTCTGTCTCTGTCTTTCACTCTGCCTGTCCACTCTGCCTGTCAAAACAAAACAAAACCAAAAATATGAGAAACTAATGCATAAACCTAAGTGAGGAAAATTTGAGTTTTGTGTATCTTGAGTTATGCTGTTGATTAGAATGTTACTGTATGGGATTTTTTAAAAAAAAGATTTATTTATTTATTTGAAAAAGTTACACACAGAGAGAAGGAAAGTTAGAGTTACGCACAGAGAGAGGTCTTCTATCCTCTGGTTCACTCCCCAGTTGGCCACAACTTCTGGAGTGAGCCAATCCAAATCCAGGAGCCAGGAGCTTCTTCCAGGTCTCCCACATCAGTGTGGGGGCCCAAAGACTTGGGCCATCTTCTACTGCTTTCCCAGGCCATAGCAGAGAGCTGGATTGGAAATGGAGCATCCAGGACTTGAACCAGCACCCATATGGGATGCCAGCACTGCAGGTGGCAGCTTTACCCACTATGCCACAACACCAGTCACCGTGTATGGGATCTTGACATCGAGTGCCTAATACATTATGTGATAATGTTCTCTGGAATACAGAGCAAGACAGACTGGAGCTTATGAGGGTGATGAGGAGAGGGGCGTAATTACAACTAGTAAGCTGCTGATTTGGGAATACTATCATAGAAGTAGTCAGGAGGGCATTGTCTTTTTTTTTTTTTTTTTTTTTTTAAGATTTATATATTATTTGAAAGGCAGAATTACAGAGAGAGAGAGAGAGAGCTTCCATGCACTGGTCCACTCTCAAATGGCTGCAATGACCAAGGCTGGGCTAGGCTGAAATCAGGAGCCAGGAGCTTCTTCCTTGTCTCCCACATGGGTTTCCCGGGTGTATTAACAGTGAGCTGAATTGGAAGTGGAGCAGCTTGGACCCAATCCCATGCCTGTTTGGGAAGCCAGCGCTGAAAGCTGTGGCTTTAACCTGCTGAACCACAGCACTGGCTCTGAGGACCTTGTCTTACTTATCAAAGCCTGAGGGTGCACTTGAAAGCCTGAAGAAAAAGCAAGTCTTGGTGACAAAAGGAGGAATACAGGTTGTGGAAATGGTGGAGCTGCTGGTGAAGTGAGGCATGAAGCCTAATACATTTTGAACAGAGGAATAAAGTTACATGGCTTCTAATAATACCTGGAACTTGAGGTTCAGGAAAAAATACAGTAAATCTTTAAAGCGAAGGCTGTCATACTGGTAATCACATTTTCACCCTGTTATGTCTGTGACTTGCTATATTTTGAACACATGTACACAAATACACATTAAATTTCAGACAGTAATATCCTGGATTTTATTCCATGTCTCTGTGGATCAACTTAAGAAATATTTAGTTACAAATGAAAGAAAGAAACAGAGGGGCCAGCATTGTGATGCAGCAAGTTAAGCTGGCACCTGTGATTGCCCACATCCATTATGGGCCCAGGTTCAAGTCCTGGCTGTACCACTTCCTAAACCAGCTCCCTGTTAATGAGCCTGGGAAAGCAGTGGAAGATGGCTCAAGTCCTTAGGCCTCTGGCACCTGCAGTGGTAGTCCGGGAGGAATCTCCTGGCTCCCTGCTTCAGTCTGTCCCAGCCCCAGCCCCAGCCCCACCCCTGGCTGTTGCTGCCATTTGGGGAATAAACCAGCAGGTGGAAGATCTCTGTCTCTCTGTAACTCTGCTTTTCTAATTAATTAAACAACAACAACAAAAAGAAATGGAGAGAGTGGAGGAAGGGGGAAGAAAAGGTATATCCTTATATTCTTAGAATTGTATCTGTGAACTACATTGAATCTGAACTCTTTGTGATTAACATGAGAATTGAGAATTGTGTTGTAGTAAGTTTGCATTTCCTGAAACCCTGAGAATCTAATGTATTAATAAATTCTTTAATAAATAAACTAAAAAATACTACTTTACAAAGATGTTTTTTAAAGCAAAGAGATTTAATCTTTCCTAATAGGTGGTTCTAAGATAATTTTTTTAACTTTTTTTAAAAACTTACTCTATAATTTCATCCTCCCATGCCTTTTATTTTATTTTATTTTACTTATTTGACAGGTAGAGTTATAGACAGAGAGAGAGACAGAGAAAAAGGTCTTCCTTTTCCATTGGTTCACTCCCCAAATGGCTGCCACAGCCAGTGCTGCGCCGATCTGAAGCCAGGAGCCAGGTGCTTCCTCCTGGTCTCCCATGCAGGTGCAGGGACCCAAGCACTTGGGTCATCCTCCACTGCCCTCCCGGGCCACAGCAGAGAGCTGGAGTAGAAAAGGAGCAACCAGGACTAGAACTGGCGCCCATATGGGATGCCGGCGCTGGCCCCTGGTTCTAAGATAATTTTACGACAAATTAAACTGGGAAACTCATAAATACTATAATATGAAGACTTAGTTTATAGTTGTGTTCTTTCTTTCTTTCTTTTTTTTTTTTTTTTTTTTTGACAGGCTGAGTTAGACAGTGAGAGAGAGAGAGAGAGACAGAGAGAAAGGTCTTCCTTCTGTTGGTTCACCCCCTGTGTTTTTTTTTTCAAAACTGACATCAAAATGGGTGTCTTCTTATCACAGAGAAGAAGGAATGAATAGTGATGTGTGTAATAAATTCCTGGGGTTTTCAGTATGCCAGGACTCAATTATGATAGCTAAATAACCAAACATCAACTGCAGGCTTATTATATGCCATGAAGTACTGACTGATGTGATCCTCAAAGCAAGTCTGTGAGGTTTGTTTTTTCTGTTTCACCTGATACTCAGCTGGTGTGTGGCAGAGCTGAGACTTGTGCTCAGTTTCTCCACTGCCTCTCATAGCTGGGATGTAATTAGACATGCTTGGATGATTTCTTTTTTTATATATAGAAAGCTTTTATTTAATAAATATGAATTTCATAAGTACAACTTTTGGATTATAGCTGTTCTTCCCCCCATACATGCCCTCCCAACCTCAAACCATCCCACCTCCTACTCGGTCTTCCATCCCATTCTTAAATCTCAAGAACTACTTTGTTGCAGACGTCATAGTAATCTGGATACGTGTATCCTATAATGAGTTATTTTTCTATTTAGTGTGCTGAGACAGACTTGTAAATTATTATTTGACCCTAAACAAATTATCAGTGAACCTTAAATTGATCTAATTAGTTGTGTCTTCTGCGTCATCTACCTTTTTGTTGGATTTTCATGGTAATTTAAATTTTGCATAAACATATGCTAAATTTGCTTTAGGCAAAATAAAGCCTGTCTCAGCTTAGAAAGTAAACTAAGCATAGAAGTTGGCATAAGGAAATAAGAACAGAATTATGTATTTTTGTTTTGTAGTTGTTTGCAAGGTACCATGCTTGCTGAGCCTATTTTTTGGTAAGGAAAGCAAGTTTTTTTTTTCTCTATCTAGGAAGTAATTTATTCAATATTTCTGGTTTCCTGTAGTAGTGGGGGAGATTTAGTACTTATTTTAATTTTATTATTATTTTTAAAGATTTATTTATGTACTTGAAAGGCAGAATGACAGAGAGAAATTCCATTCACTAGTTAACTCCTCAGATTTTCATATTGGGAACTAAACCAGGGGACCAGAAGTCTATCTAGGTCTCTGTGAGTGGCAGGGGCTGGCACTCTGAGGTAGGATGCTGGCATCACAAATCATACCTCAACCCGCTGCACAACACAAGCCCCTAGTTTTATTATTGTGTAATAACTTTTCTTGCTGAATTACCCTCTGAACAGCCCTTCAGAGTTGGAGTTTACCATGGTTTAGTTTTTGCTCTCCTTGTTGCTTATGTGTTCTCCTTCAGAGAAGCCAATTTAGGGAATAATGTTAAATATCCATGAATGAGATGTCATCTTACGCTGCATGGTCCTTCTCAAGATTCAGTTCCATACTTTTAAGTTGTCATGCTTAGCACATTTCAAAGCATATTAAACTGTTTCCTTTCCATACTTAGGTTGCTTTTGCTACGGCTTACATTATCTCATTTGAAGGCTTCACAATCTTTTTACCTCCTTTCTTATCCACACTTTGACTGCCTTTGTGGTAAAGCATGAACCTTACTCTGGAATAGGCCTAGCATTTGCCCTCAGCTCCTGATCTCTAAGTCCTTGGAACTTTCTCTTTACCAGGGAGCGTGGGTCACACTTGTCTTAATGTGATTCATGTTGGAAGCTGTGGACTACAAATATGGGCTCAACCCCCCGAGAGAGGCTAGAGATTTAAAATCAAACATATGGTTAGTCAATCATGTACATGACCACAGCGACATAAAAATCACTAAGGATTTGGTGAGTATTCTTGGATGGCGATACTCCCATGCATATTGTCACGTATGCTTGCTGGGAAAAGTTAGCTTTGTTCATGATTCTGCTGCTGGAAAAGGCAAATGGAAGCTTCATGCATTAAACTTTTGTGGCCACACTGTGAATTTCTTCCCATGACTGATTGTAATCTGTATGCTTTTGTTGTGATGAATCCTAACTATAACAGTTTCCAGTGTGTTTTGTGTGTCATAGAATAAACCTGAAAGTGGTCTTGGGGACCTTGGAACTCATGGTTGATGTTAGAATGCAGGTGATTTTAGGGACTCCCTAGCTTTATACTACCCTACATAACTACTCTACCCTCATCAAAATCTAAATGTTTGCCAAATGCTATTGCTTCTTCCACATTTCTTAATTTGGATCTGTTAGTAAAATGGTACCCTCTTCCTAAGCCCAAGCTGGCTTACTAGAAGTTAGGTGACCAAGTGGCCCAATCACAAGCATCAGCTCTACCCCCACCCTAATGGGATTTGCTGCTCCCGCTTCCTTACCGCTGCAAAGCTACGTAAGACCTGTTCTAGTATAGGCTGTTCTCTCATGCATGAGGAGCAGCCTGTCGGGTTTCCCCCTCCAGACAATAAACTTTCTCCCTTACTCGTGTTTGGTGTGTTTTGTGGTGACCTTTCAGAATCTTTTTCTTTACTGGTAATAGTTAGGTTTTCAGCATGTTTTTTTTTTTTTTTTTTTTTCTGGTATAACGTATCAGCCATGGTCTTGGAACTTTAGTATTTATGTATTTACTCCTTTTGGCAACCATTTTCATGATACTCAGTGCCAGGCAGTGTTCTAATGACAATTTAAGTAATAATCCTTTGTATAAGCCTCTGAAATAATTTCCATTTACAGATAGCAAAGCTGAGGCACACAAAGGTTAAGTAACTAGCCCAAGGATATACAACTCACATTTGAAAGAGCCTTGAGTGTCCTACTCACCCTGCTGTGTTGCTTCCAGAGTGCTATCATATTCCATGTGACATCCCTGGAGTATAATTGTCTGCTTCTTAAGTGTGTTCAACATTACATTTGGACCAAAAATTTTTTTTTAAAAAGATTATTATTTGAAAGGCAGAAAGAGAGAGAGAGAATCTTCCATCCACTGGTTCAATCCCTAAATGGCTGCAACAGCCGGGGTTGGGCCAGGCCAAAGCTAGGAGCCAGGAGCTTCATCTGGGTCTCCCATGTAGGTGCAGGGGCCCAAAACTTGGGCCATCTTCTACTGCTTTACCCAGACACATAAACAGGGAGCTGTATTGGAAGTGGAGCAGCTGGTTCTTGAACCAGCGCCTATATGGGATGCTGGCACTATAGGTGAAGTGGCCACTGGATCAAAGATCTTAACCTGCCTTTTTCATGCCTTTGGGACTGGATGTGCTATTCCTTCTGCCAAAATGCTCTTTTCACTTCTCTCCCCATGTGAAGTGATTTAAGAGTATACGTTCAGGGTAAGTGCTCTGGCGCAGTGGTTGGGTTGCTGCCTGCAGCACCAGCATCCTATATTGGTGCTGGATCAAGTCCTGACTGTTCCTGTTCCCATGCAGCTCCCTTTTAATAAGCCGGGGAAGGCAATGGAGAAAGGCCCAGGTGCTTGGGCTCCTGCTCCCACATGGGATACATGGAAGAGGTTCGTGGCTCCTGGCTTCTGCCTGTCCCCGCCCAGGCGATTGCAGCCATTTGGGAGAGAGAACCAGTGGATGGAAGAGCTCTCTCTCTATCTCCCTTTCTCTCTAATTCTGCCTTTTAGATAAATAAATCTTTAAAAAAAAAAAAGTGTGTTCAAATTCCACCATCATCTTGTAATTAATATATGACCTAGATAAGTAGTAGCTTCATATAAAAATTTGGGAAGATAAGATTACATGTATACAAAATATGTTGGTTTTATACACATTTCAACTTCAATCTGTACAAATCCCTGTGAAGTAGTAACTTTTAGCCCCTTTAAAGTTGGAGGTTAGAACAATCACTAGGTGCTCTCACAATTATGGCAGATCCATCTCTGTGACTTAAATATCCATCTTTTTTCATCTGTGTTCCTGGGGAGGATCTAGAATCTCAGCCTTGGAAGCATGTACACAGTACCCCTAACATGAGAGACTTCAATGTTTAGTTATTTTTGGCCTTTCGTTGTCTCTACCAGAAACACAAATCTTCACTCAGAATTTCTTACCTGGCAAAATTTTGATAAAGATTGTCACTCTATGAGATTCAGGAAAGAAATATTCCCAAGAAAGAGTAGGAGGTCATCTACTCATCGGAATTGCTGAAGGATAAGGGTGAGCCTTTGGTGCAGTGGTTAAGACACCACATCTCATAATGGAGTTTTTGGGTCCTGGTGTCCCCCATCCTGATTCCAGCTTCCTAGTAGGAAGGCAGCAGGTGATGACACAAGCATGTGGAGCCCTGTAACCCACGTAGGAGATCTAGACTAAGTTCTGGGCTCTTGGCTTGATGCTTCGCAATCACAGCTGTTGTGGGCATTTGGGGAGTGAAGTAGTAGGGAAAGATCTATTTCCCTTTCTGTGCTTCTGCCTTTCAAATAAAGTCAAAATATCCGAAGGATAAAAATAGCTTGAAAGCATACTTTGGTGCTTTGCTATGAATTGATTTATTATTCATTTCTAAACTAGGCTTTTAAAATTATCAAATTAGCACCCTCTGGTGGATGATAGTAACAATAAAACAAGGAATTCCTAATATTTTAACCATGAAAATTTAAATTGGTTGTGTAATCCATAGGATTGTACCATTTGTACTTCACAGCTTCTAGATAAAATTTTTTTTATTCTCATTATTAAATAGGAAGATAGAGTGGAGAAATAGAAAAGAATAAAGGTATAGAAAAGTTGAATTAAATCATACTGTCAAATAAAAATTTTATCTATTTTTTAAATGTTTAAGTACTTGAACAGCTGGCATTGTGGGCAGGTAAAGCAACGCTGACATCCCATATGGGTTCTGGTTCTTGTACTGGCTGCTTCACTTCTAATCCAGCTCCATGCTAATGGCCTGGGAAAGTAGCAAACGATGGCCCTGGAGCTTGTGCCCTTGCCACCCACGTGGGAGACTCAGGTGAAGCTCCTGGCTCCTGGCTCCTGGCTTCAGCCTGGCCCAGGCCTGGCCATTGTGACCATCTGAGGAGTGAACCAGCGAAAGATTATCTCTCTTTTTCTCTCTCAATTCTTTCAAATAAATAAATCTTTTTTTAAAAAAAGAAAGAGTCCATCTCAGATTTCTTATAAAAATATTTAAATACTTGAATATCTTAAAAATAGTAATTAGTCTAGAAATCTTTGAATCAGACTCTGATTTTGTTACTTTACTCAGGGGCTTAGCCTCAGCCACGTAGCATGGAAATGGAAAAATGTTAAAGTTCCCACATAAACTAGTTTGAAAATAGGTAAACAGGCAGTGTGACTTGTGCTGTGTTGCATTAATATACCTTCAGTGACTATTCTCAAAATCTGTTCACTCCTTTGTACAATCTATTCAGCTTTATTTAATATGTATCTCTTATTTCTTTAATATGTATCTTATTTCTTATTTAAGTAGAAGCTACTTTCATATTAACAACAATAGATAGATATGCTTAATATATAGATGATACACAATGTATAATTACAGAATGAATGAATGCTGGTGAGAAGGCAGTACTGTCAGCATTTTGGAGGTAAGAGTAACAATAAAGCATGATTCAGAAAGACTTTACATAGTGAATATTTGGGATTTCCACAGCCCAAGCAGTAATGTGTGTTTCAAGTCCTGGCCCAACTTTTTTTTTTTTAATCATTTCTTTTTTTTTTCAACTTTTATTTAATAAATACAAATTTCTAAAGTACAACTTTTGGATGATAGCAGCTTTTCCCCCCATAGCCTCCCTCCTACCAGCAAACCATCCCATCTCCCACTCCCTCTCCCACCCCATTCTTCATCAAGATTCATTTTCAATTATCTTTATATACAGAAAATCAACTTAGTGTATACTAAGTAAAGATTTCAACAGTTTCCACCCACACAGATACACAAAGTATAGACTACTGATTGAGTAGTAGTTTTACATTAATTCTCATAGTACAGCACGTTAAGGACAGAGTTCCTACCTGGTGAGTAGGTGCACACTGACTCCCGTTGTTGATTGAACAATTGCCACTCTTATTTATGACATCAGTAATCACCCGAGGCTCTTATCATGAGCTGCCAGGGCTATAAAAGCCCCTTGAGTTCACCAGCTTCGATCTTATTTAGACAAGGCCATATTCAAAGTGGAAGTTCTTTCCTCCCTTCAGAGAAAGATACTTCCTTTTTTGATGCTGGTGCAACTTTTGATCCAGCTTCTTGCTAATGGGTACCCTGAATAGAGTTCCTGTCTCATGGCTTCAGTTTGGCCCAGTCCTGGCTGTTGCATGTGGGTTTGGGAAGTGAACTGGCAGATGGGAAATCTGTTGGTCTGTCTTACTCTCCCAGTTTCTGCCTTTCACTTGAAAATGAAAATAAATTTATTTTTTTTTAAAAGACTTCTTAACAGATACACAGGCACAAACAAGTTATAGTGATCAACTTCCAGATCCTTATTCCCACTTTAAAAAAGAGAAGGCTCATTCTTCATTCCCAACCTCCATTCTTCAATTTGCCACCTTTCCCTTTACAAAGAAAGGTACATTTTTACCATCATGACCTCAGGATATCAAAACCACTGTATGCTAGTGACAATCAAATGTCACTGTAAGGGCTTGGAAAGTAAATAACTCATAACTAACAAATTCTTTGACAAGTCATGACTCTTTTAACTAAAGAAAAGGAGGCCCAATTGAGTTCTCAGCTGACAATCTATGAGCACTTACAACAGCCCACTAAGTGATTTAGGAATATAACTCAGAAGAATTCAAAGAAATGAGACACCACCCCTGCTATTCAATATAGTTCTGGAAGTTTTAGCCAGAGCTATTAGGCAAAAAAAAAAAAAAAAAAAAAAAAAATTAAAGGGATACAAATTGGGAAAGAAGAACTCAAACTATCCCTCTTTGTAAATGATATGATTCTTTATTTAGGGGACCCAAAGAACTCAACTAAAAGACTATTGGAACTCATAGAAAAGTTTGGCAAAGTAGCAGGATACAAATCAGTGTACAAAAATCAACAGCCTTTGTATACACAGGCAATGCCACGGCTGAGGAAGAACTTCTAAGATCAATCCCATTCACCATAGCTACAAAAACAATCAAATACCTTGGAATAAACTTAACCAAGGACATAAAAGATCTCTGCGATGAAAATTACAAAACCTTAAAGAAAGAAATAGAAGAGGATACCAAGAAATGGAAAAATCTTCCATGCTCATGGATTGGAAGAATCAATATCATCAAAATGTCCATTCTCCCAAAAGCAATTTATACATTCAATGCAATACCAATCAAGATACCAAAGACCTTCTTCTCAGATCTAGAAAAAATGATGCTGAAATTCATATGGAGATGCAGGAGACCTTGAATAGCTAAAGCAATCTTGTACAACAAAAAAAAAGCCGGAGGCATCACAATACCAGATTTCAGGACATACTACAGGGCAGTTATCAAAACAGCATGGTACTGGTAGAGAAACAGTTGGATAGACCAATGGAACAGAATAGAAACACCAGAAATCAATCCAAACATCTACAACCAACTTATATTTGATCAAGGATCCAAAACCAATCCCTGGAGGAAGGACAGTCTATTCAATAAA
Source organism: Oryctolagus cuniculus (assembly GCF_964237555.1). Taxonomy (NCBI): domain Eukaryota; kingdom Metazoa; phylum Chordata; class Mammalia; order Lagomorpha; family Leporidae; genus Oryctolagus; species Oryctolagus cuniculus. The sequence continues at coordinate 48,475,422 of NC_091435.1, forward strand.
TGGTGCTGGGAAAATTGGATTTCCATGTGCAGAATCATGAAGCAAGACCCCTACCTTTCACTTTATACAAAAATCCACTCAACATGGATTACAGACTTCAGTCTATGATCCGACACCATAAAATTATTAGAGAGCCTTGGAAAAACCCTGTAAGATATAGGTACAGGCAAGGACTTCCTGGAAAAGACCCCAGAAGCACAGGCAGTCAAAGCCAAAATTAACATTTGGGATTGCATCAAATTGAGAAGTTTCTGTACTGCAAAAGAAACAGGAAAGTGAAGAGGCAACTGACAGAATGGGAAAAAACATTTGCAAACTATGCAACAGATAAAGGGTTGATAACCAGAATCTACAAAGAAATCAAGAAACTCCACAACAAGAAAACAAACAACCTACTTAAGAGATTGGCCAAGGACCTCAATAGACATTTTTCAAAAGAGGAAATCCAAATGGCCAACAGGCAAATGAAAAAATGTTCAAGTTCACTAGCAATCAGGGAAATGCAAATCAAAACCACAATGAGGTTTTACCTCACCCCGGTTAGAATGGCTCACATACAGAAATCTACCAACAACAGATGCTGGAGAGGATGTGGGGAAAAGGGACACTAACCCACTGTTGGTGGGAATGCAAACTGGTTAAGCCACTATGGAAGTCAGTCTGGAGATTCCTCAGAAACCTGAATATAACCCTACCGTTCGACCCAGCCATCCCACTCCTTGGAATTTATCCAAAGGAAATGAAATTGGCAAACAGAAAAGCTATCTGCACCTTAATGTTTATTGCAGCTCAATTCACAATAGGTAAGACCTGGACCTAACCCAAATGTCCATCAACAGTAGACTGGATAAAGAAATTATGGGACATGTACTCTATAGAATACTATACAGCAGTCAAAAACAATGAAACCTGGTCATTTGCAACAAGATGGAGGAATCTGGAAAACATCATGCTGAGTGAATTAAGCCAGTCCCAAAGGGACAAATATCATATGTTGAACTCTGTAATTAACACACAAATATTCCTAGTGTTTAAATTTTAACTGAAAAGTGATCCCTGTTAGGAATTTGGAAACCATTATGCTGAGTGAAATAAGCCAGTCCTAAAGGGAAAAATATCATGTGGTCTCCCTGATTGGCGACAACTAACTGAGCACCAAAGGGGAAACTTGTTGAAATGAAATGGACACTATGAGAAACAGTGACTTGATCAGCTCTTGTCCTGACGGTTGATGTACAATGTAATACTTTATCCATTTTAGTATTTTTTTGTTCTAGTACTATTGGTTGAACTCTGTAATTAACACACAATTATTCTTAGGTGTTTAAATTTAACTGAAAAGTGATCCCTGTTAAATATAAGAGTGGTAATAAGAGAGGGAAGAGATGTGCAATTTGGACATGCTCAAGCTGACTTGCCGCAAACGGTAGAGTTAGAAACATACCAGGGGATTCCAATTCAGTCCCATCAAGGTGGCATGTACCGATGACATCTCACTAGTCCAAGTGATCAATTTCTGTTCACAATTGATCATAATGATAGGACTAAGAGCCAAAGGGATCACATAAACAAGACTAGTGTCTGCAAATACCAACTGATAGAATAAAAAAGGGACAGAATGATCCAACATGGGAAGCGAGATACACAGCAGACTCATAGAATGGCAGATGTCCTAAACAGCACTCTGGCCTCAGAATCAGCCCTTAATTCACGAAGATCTGGCTGAAAAGCCCATGAGAGTATTTCAGGCATGGATAGCCAAGCACTCTGGCAAAAAAAAAAAAAAAAAACTAAATGAAAGATCTCCGCGAGTGAGATCCCAGTGGAAAGAACAGGTCATCAAAGAAGGAGGTACCTTTCTCTGAAGGGAGGAGAGAACTTCCACTCTGACTACGACGTTGTCTAAATATGATCAGAGTTGGTGAACTCAAAAGGCTTCCATAGCCTTGGCAACTCATGACAAGAGCCTAGGGTGATTATTGATGCCATAAACAAGAGTGTCAATTTGTTAAGTCAACAACAGGAGTCACTGTGCACTTACTCCTCATGTAGGCTCTGTGTCCTTAATGTGCTGTACATTGTGATTTAATGCTATAACTAGTACTCAAACAGTATTTTTCACTTTGTGTTTCTATGTGGGTGCAAACTGTTGAAATCTTTTCTTAATATATGCTAAACTGATCATCTGTATATAAAGAGAATTGAAAATGAATCTTGATGTGAATGGAAGGGGAGAGGGAGCAGGAAAGGGGAGGTTGCGGGTGGGAGGGAAGTTATGTGGGGGGAAGCCATTGTAATCAATAAGCTGTACTTTGGAAATTTATATTCATTAAATAAAAGTTAAAAAAAAAAAAGAAATGAGACACATCACCATAACAAAATGTTTTGCATCCACTTATTTAAGGTTTTTCCTAGCCTTTATAAACACACGAAATGAGTATAAAATTGATGTTAAAGTCTGACTCATTCTAATAAGAAATGATACTGATCCATGGATATTTGGAAACAAAAGCTCATTTCATTGAGATAATTTCCTCTCTGGTTTTATTTTTAATGTTTATCCAATTAATGTTTTGATTAATTTCATACTAATATCGATAACTGAATCCAAAAGTTACCACTTTAACCATGGAGATTTAAGTCCACAGGAAAAAAAAAATTAGTATATACATGTGTATGTATATATCTATATATCAGACTGCTTGGGTTTAAGTCAAGTACTTGAGTCTCTGTCATTTAGGAGACCTGAATTGAGTTCTGGGCTCCCAGCTTTGGCCTGACCTAGCTCTGGCTGTTGGCAAGCATTTGAGGAGTAAACCAATGCATTGGAAATCTCTACCTCTATCTCTGTCTCTCTGCCTTTCAAATAAATAAATAAATAAACCTTTAAAAATGTAAACCACTACTCTTTCTATTAAAAAATGAATTCAAGTATAAAAGTATATTAGAATAAAGTTATATCAAAAGAATGTAAATAAAAGGAAAATTAATAATTGCTTCCTGTTAAAAATTTTATGATTTTTTTCCAAGATTTATTTTATTTATTTGAAAGAGTTAGAGAAGTGGAGACAGAAAGAGAGTCTTCCATCCGCTGTTTCACTCCTTAAATGGCCACAATGGCCAGAGCTGAGCCCATCTGAAGCCAAGAGACAGGAGCTTCTCCATTGCTCTCACATGGGTGCAGGGGCAGGGGCCCAACTTGGACCATCCCAGGGGCATTAGCAAGGAGCTGGATTGGAAGTGGAGCAGTCGGGACTTGAACTGGTCTCTATGTGTGATGCTGGTGTTGCAGGCTGGGGCTTTAAACTGCTGCTCCACAGTGCTGGCCCCTCATTTAATGATTTTTAAAAATTTCAATTCATTTTTTCTATTTAAAATATAAAGACAGAAAAATAGAGATCTCTCATATGCTGGTTTACTCCCCAAATGTCTCCCAACAGCCAGGACTGGGCCAAATTGAAACTAAGAACCAGGAGCTGGTTCCAGTCTCCCATATGGGTGTCAGGGACTCAACTACTTGAGCCATCACCTGCTGCCTCCCAGGGTGCATATTTGCAAGAAGCTAGAATTGGGAGCAGAGGCAGGACTGAAACCCAAGCTCTCCAATATTTAGGATTCCCAAGTGGCCACATTTCTTAACCACCATGCCTAATACCCAACTACTGAATTTTTAAGCGTTTTTTAAAATTTTAATTTTTAAGTGGACAATGAGTATCAAAATCATTCTGATACTAGGTTTCACTGGAAACATTTAAAAAAGTGATGTATTGTGTATTTAAAAATTTCTATTTTTGGCTGGTGCCATGGCTCACTTGGCTAATCCTCCGCCTGTGGCGCCGGCCCCCGGGGTTCTAGTCCTGGTTGGGACACCGGATTTTGTCCTGGTTGTTCCTCTTCCAGTCCAGCTCTCTGCTGTGGCCCGGTAAGGCAGTGGAGGATGGCCCAAGTGCTTGGGCCCTGTACCCGCATGGGAGACCAGGAGAAGCACCTGGCTCCTGGCTTCGGATCAGCACAGCATGCTCGCCACAGCACGCCGGCTGTAGTGGCCATTTGGAGGGTGAACCAACGGAAAAAGGAAGACCTTTTTCTTTCTGTCTCTCTCTGTTTCTAACTCTGCCTGTGAAAAAAAAATTGTTTTTATTTTTACAGTGTACTGGAAATTGCATCCTTAAACATAAGGCAAAGATTTTGATATCCACATAAATATATCAGAGGGTGCACAGTTGTTTTCAAAGTGGTAATAGATGCACTGTCAAGTATTTGCAGGTCAGTGACATTTTGGGTCCCAATTCTGCATTCTGCTGCTGTACTTAAACTTTCCGTGAACTTGAAGACCAGTAAATGGAGCAGCTCCAGGCTACATGATTATGAATCTTGGGAGGAAGTCTGGAGTATGATGTCTGCCACTGTCTTCTTGAGTCTTATTTATACTACATTATGTACTGCCTGCAGGGCTACTTGCACACCCATCAGACCTTTGAACTTGAGTAGCTACTGCCCTTCCAGCCCCAGGGTACAGCTTAACTAGTGCGGTTACAGGAGAGGTGTTTGTATTGGGAGGGGTACTGGAAGTCAGTGGCAAGTGAGTGCAGGGGAGTTGTAAAACGGTAACATGCAGCTTTGCTTTCTTAGAGCTGGGAAGTACCAGCATGAGCAGCCATAGTTAGTCTTTTATTTTTCTTTCTTTGTTTTTTTTTTTTTTTTTTTTTTTTAAGATTTATTTATTTATTTTAAAGGAAGAGTTAGAGAGAGAGAGAGAAATAAAGATCTTCCATCCGCTGGTTATTCCCTAAATGGCCACAATGGCTAGAGCTGGGCCAGGCCAAAGCCAGGAGTTAGGAACTTCTTCTGGGTATTCCATGTGGATGCAGGGGCCCAAGTACTTGGACCATCTTCCGTTGTTTCCCCAGGCACAGTAGCAAGGAGCTGGATCGGAAGTGGAGCAGTGGGGACTCGAACTGGCTTTACCCCCTGTAATACAGAGCTGGCCCTAGCAGTCCTTTCTTTGAATTGACTCTGTCACAGTTGGCCTAATGGGTAGCATATCGCAAGATATTCTCATTGTTAAATTCAGTGATCCTGCTACAGGGAGCTCAGGGCCACTGGCCCTAAGTGAGGGTTGGGGTAGAAGTTTTCTGTTTCTCCCTGTGTTTGCCACTGGTGCTGCAGAGCCAGGGTCTCAGTCTTTGAGAGTCACTCCTATTACATTTGAAAATCAGCCTGATTTTGAATCATTACTTCGGTTACTAGTGACATGGCCTTGGGTAAGTTGACAAATCAGTGAAAACCTCAGTTACCTTACCTCTAAAATAGGAGGTATTGGTTGCCTTTCCAGGTGGTGTGATGGTTATGAGAAGTAAGCATGCAAAATGAACATTGTAAACAGCAACCAATAGGTTGTATTAATAATATCAGAAGAAAGTGGAGCAGGTGGATTAGGTGGTAGATGGTAAGCTTCCTTGGGGAGATGAAAGCCCCTTGAAGAGTGAACCATTGGGCAAGAAAAGAAAGGTCAACCTAACCACAGGGAGTAGTTAATGCCAAGAGTGGTAAAGGCTCAAGAAACTTGTTCCAGGACATTCAAAGAGCTCAGAGGGCTAGGTGCAGTTAGGAGGGATCAGAAATTTTGCTTATTCTAATCAAGGTCTGTAGGGTTTTTCAAATGGGGAGACAGGACATGGGCACATCCATTCCAAGAGCATGCCACTGAATAGCTCTGCACTCCCACTTTTGTTTAGAGGGTACGAGCAAGTCTACAAGCCAGCAGGCACATAGGCAGGTTATACATCAACTTAAGGATTTGGGAGTCTGCTGGTCTAACAGGGATTAGAACTATGTTGTAAATCTTCAGAGACAGGCCCATTTAGGTGTTCCTGCAAATTTACAAATTCCTGAAAATATTCCATGTACCAATTGACGTCCATTAGCTTCCTACTGCTCCCATTCCCACAAAGGTCTTCCTTTGTCTAGTTGTTAAAAAATGAGTTGAGTAATTTGTGCATATTTCTGTGTCATTGCCATAGTACATTTTTTTTATTTGACAGGTAGAGTTAGAGACAGAGACAGAGAGAAAGGTCTTCCTTCTGTTGGTTCACTCCCCAAATGACTTCTATGGCCAGCGCTGTGCTGATCCGAAGCCAGGAGCCAGGTGCTTCGTCCCGGTCTCCCATGCCGGTGCAGGGGCCCAAGCACTTGGGCCATCTTCCACTGCCCTCCCAGGCCACAGCAGAGAGCTGGACTGGAAGAGGAATAACCGGGACTAGAACCTGGCGCCCAAATGGGATGCCAGTGCCATAGGCAGAGGATTAACCAAGTGAGCCACGGCGCCAGCCCCGCCCTAGTACATATTTTAAAATTCAATTGAGCTATCCCATCCTAAAGTCTTTCAGTGACTTCCTATCACTTTTAAAATTCAAAATCTTTACCATACTATACTTAGTCCGTAGAATCTTCTGCCATCAGCCACACCTGACAACTAATTCCTCACATAACTCTGTTTGTCCTTATATTTGTGTTGTCTGTACATGTGCTATTGCCTTTGTCCTGGAACTTCCTTATTTCCTGCTACTCATTCTTTAATATTTAACATATTGCATAATATGCAAATGTATGCAGTGTTCTAATTGAAAAAAACCTCAAAGAATTGCTTGAAAGGAAATACACAGAATTAATCATAACCTTTGTTAAGAAGTCTGAAAAAAATAGAAATACATGGAGAAACATTGTGGTCAGGAATGGAAAGACTTGTATTCAGTTACAGATGTTAATTTTCTGCAATTTTAATGCATTTAATACTTCTGTAGTCCTAGGTGGGGCTGTTATACCTCTGTACACAAATATTTAATAAATTATCTTTAACTCACCAGTTGACTCTAAAATTCATCTTTAGAGTAAATATCCAAGAATAACTGATGCAAAGTGTTTTAGGTTCTCCACTTTATGCTCTGATGAGGCAAAGATGCAACTGGTTGAAGCAGGAGAGTTTTATTCAAAACAGGATAGCAGAGAAAAGGGTGGGGGCAGTAAGAAGTATTCTTGGCCAGCAAGCAGGGATCTGAGAAGAGATTCAGTCCCCTGAGCTGTGGGCAGCAGCCTATTTATTCTGTTTGTTGGGAGAGGAGCATGTGGACTTGCAGAGACCCACATCTACTCTGGTAAGGTGGGTTTGAATGGGCAGATGACCCCTAATTTACCATGTATAAACTGGTCAATATGCTATGTCCAGAGAGAGAGACACTCGCAGCAGTTGGAGCATATCAGGCAATAAATTGTCAGGTTTGTGATTCAGTATTTGTGCCCCATATTACCAGGGCTTTTAGAATTGTTTTTTTTGTTGTTGTTGTTTTTAAAAATTTTATTTATTTATTGGAGAGCTAGAATTATGGACAGTGGGAGAGACAGAGAGGTCTTCCATCCGTTGGTTCACTCCCAGATAGCTGCAATGGCTGGAGCTGAGTGGATCTGAAGCCAGGAGCCAGGAGCTTCCTCCAGGTCTCCCATGTGGGTGCATGGGCCCAAGTGCTTGGGCCATCCTCTACTGCTTTCCCAGGACATAGCAGAGAGCTGGATCGAAAGTGGAGCAGCCAAGATTAGAACCAGTGCCCATATGGGATGCCGGCACCGCAGGCAGAGGATTAACCTACTGCACCACAGTGCTAGCCCCTAGAATTAACAGTTTGTGCCCCAGTGGTCTGGCCATTCCTAACAAAATGTTCTGTTCTTTCACAGCTAAGGGGTAGGCACAGGATATAAGCCAATCCACTACAGTCTGTGTAGATCAGATTATGTTTCTGACCATTGCTCTGTTATACATGACTCACAATGCTGAGTGCATTTCACTTGGCTTGGAGAGTAAGGTTAGGATATTCTGCCATAAGATTTATGACACTAGCATTCACAGATCTTCCTTTTGAGTCTGTTTTGAAGCAACAGTTCCTAAAGTGTGGTTCTGGAGATAAGCAGTATTGGTGTCACCAGACACTTCTTAAAAATGCAAACTGGGGGCCTGCACTGTGGCATAGCAAATAAAGCCACCACCTGCAGTGCCAGCATCCCATATGAGCGCTGGTTCGAGATCCAGCTGCTCCACTTCCAATCCAGCTCTCTAATGTGGCTTGGGAGAGCAGTAGAGGATGGCCCAAGGTTGCGGGCCCCTGCACCCGTGTGGGAGACCTGGAAGAAGCTCCTGGTTTTGGATCAGTGCAACTCCAGCCGTTGTGGCCAACAGGGGAGTGAACCAGCGGATGGAAGACTTCTCCCTCTGTCCCTCTTTCTGTCTGTGTGTGTGTGTGTAAAACTCTTTCAAATAAATAATAATAATAATAAAAAGAAATGCAAACTGCAGGCACTACCTCAGACTCACCAGAAACTCTGGGCAGTGCCCAGTGGTGTTTTTTACAGACACTTATGCACACTAAAGTTTGTGAGCCTCTTTATCGTTATCCTCCAAAATAGCCGAAACAGGAGAACCAGGTGCCTCTGACACACCATCCATCATAAGAGGCAGTGAAAGGAGAAAGCAGTTCCACATGTTCACCCTAAATTGAAATTCACATGGCATACTTCCAGTCACAGGTGTTACATTTCAATCTAGCCATTCCTCACATAGGCACCTCCAGGGTGAGTAGCAGCTGGAATTTATTTAATTGACCATGGTTAATGAGGCACCCAAATAACTCAGCTAGAAAGGTCAGCTAGTAAATAAATTAAATATTTCCTGCTGTATCATCTGTCAGTTGATGTGAGCTTGTGATTGTCAAGAGATCTAACTGTTGGACTGAATACAAATTTAGGAAAGTAAAGCTGCAGGGGGCAAAGTCTGCATCATCAGTCTGTGATTTTAAATCATCCTTGAATTTGCATTATCTGAGCCACTCATTGCTTCATTAACTCCATTACTGTAGAGTTAACTGTAGGTAGCATTCCGTATCCTAGTCAAAGGAAAACTTTAATTCTTTCAAACACTCTTTTTGGATAATACTTTTCCCTCCAACATTAATAGTTGCTGGTTTTAAATTTTGTCTCTAATCTAAATATTTCATTGTGGAAAGAGTGGTAGATAAGAATCCATTTTGACAGATTTAGAGTTACATAAAGGCAGGCCATGGTTTTTTTGGTAAGATATTCTGCCAGGAGAGATGAGACTGATGCAGGTGAGCCATCCCCTTCCATGCAGGACTTAAAGGGTACTAAGAAAACTTAGTGATCAAAATTAAATTTTTATAAAGATTTATTTATATATTTGAAAGGCAGAGTTATGGAGAGACTGGGAGAGAGAACGAGATCTTCCATCTGTGGGTTCACTGCCCAGATGGCCCCAATGGCAGGCCTGATCTGGGCTGATCTGAAGCCAGGAGGCAGGATCTTCTGGTTTTCCCACGTGGGTTCAGGGGCCCAAACACTTGGGCCATCTTCTGCTGCTTTCCTAAGCAAATTAGCAGAGAACTGGTTTGGAAGTGGAGCAGCTGGTGCTCTTATGGCTTGTCAGCACTGCAGGTGGCAGCTTTACCTGCTACACTACAGCACCGACTCCAAAATTAAAATTTTAAAACCCACAGTGAATAAAATAGAAAACTTTTAAAATAAAGACAGGATCATAACAGTGCTGGGTTGAGTTACATCAGACAGAAGACAAAGTCTAGAATATTGATTACATGTCTCAAAATCATAGGTAAGTGATGTATAAAACGAGGACCACATTCACCCAATGAGTAACATAAAACTATATTTATGTATATATGTATTAATATTCCTTTTTCTCTCTTTTTGCTTTTATAGGGATATCCTCACATCTCCCTCATGCTGGCAATATGCTGTCCTGCTCAACAGATTCAATTACCCTTTTGAACTGGAAAAGGATTTACATTTGAAGGGCTACCACAAGCTCTTTCAAGGATCTTTACCCTACTATCCTAAATCAATGAAGTGTTACCTTAGCAAAACTCCAGACCGAATGACTTCAGAAAGATACCAAATCGGAAACCTGAAAAGATACTATCTTTTAAACGCTGCTTCTCTTCTCCCAGTACTGGCTCTGGAAGTACAGGATGGGGAAAAGGTTCTGGATCTGTGTGCTGCTCCTGGAGGGAAATCAGTAGCCCTGCTGCAGTGTGCTTATCCAGGTAGTGTGTGTTTCTCAGTAATCGGCAACTTTTAAATATCCATGTGTTACAAATTACTTTGCAAAGTATTATGGGGGAATTGTAAGATTGACTTTGCAAATGTAGAAAACCTGAAAACCAGGACCCACTGAAGAAGAATGAGGAAATCAGTGTGTATAAGTAGCATCTTGTTCAAGGTGCTTAGGTAATTGGGGGGAAAAAACTGCATTTTTTAGCACAAATCTGTGAGATAATATAGAGGCTGATAAGCTGATGACAGAAGATTTTTAAATTTTATTACTTACTTTTATAGGCGAGAATCTTGTACTTATGTCTCTGTCACATTTCTCTGCAGCAAAACATTTTTTAAAGATTACTCGTTTATTTAATGAAAGAGTGAGAGAGAGAGAGAGACCATCCATCCCAATGTTTGAAGCTGGGCCAGGCTGAAGCCAGGAGCCAGGAACTCTGTCTGGTCTCCCACATGGGTTGCAGGGCCCCAAGTATGGGGACTATCAACTGCCTTCCAGGTTGTACAACAGGAAGCTGGATTGGAAGTTGGGGAGCAACTCTAAACCAGCCATTCTGACATGGGATGCAGGTGTACAAAGCGGCATCTTAACTTCTATGCCAAATGCCAGTCCCCTCTCCCCATTTAAAAACTAATTCGAGTTTCTCTGGATGAATATCACTTACTGGCAGATGAGATGTCAATTCTGATTGTTTGATAATTTTGAAGTTGCAAATTCTGTTGTTCACACAAATAAGAGGATGTAAATGGAGAGAATTGTATTGTAGTGATTTCATTGTTTATTTAATCTCTTTCTGAATTATAACTCTGGGCTTGGAGCCAATAAACACAGCTGGGGCCCCTAGAACAGGACGGAGATATCCTCTCACTTTGCAGAGAGAGGTCCAAGCCAATAAACATAGCAGGAGCCCATGACCTCGGTGGGGGCTCCTAAAGTGGGATGGAGATATCCTCACATCTAGGAGGGAGGGCTCCACTCTTCCCTACCTTATGCATTCAGGTCCCTGTTCTGGCGCCAGTTGTGGGCTCATCCTGTGAGGCCCACACTGTCGGGATAGTGGGGTGACAATGTTCTTTGACAAGAAGCACCAGAGACAGTTGTGGTGAACATGTCCATTTATTTATTTTTTTCATTTATTAATTTTTTATTTAGTAAATATAAATTTCCAAAGTACAGTTTATCGATTACAATGGTCCCCCTCTCATAATTTCCCTCCCACTCACACCCCTCCCATCTCCCACTCCCTCTCCCATTCCATTCACATCAAGATTCATTTTCAATTATCTTTATATACAGAAGATCGATTTAGTATATATTAAGTAAAGATTTCATCAGTTTGCACCCACACAGAAACACAAAGTGTAAAATACTGTTTCAGTACTAGTTATAGCATTACTTCACATTGGACAACACATTAAGGACAGATCCCACATGAGAAGTAAGTACACAGTGACTCCTGTTGTTGACTTAACAATTTGACACTCTTGTTTATGGCGTCAGCAATCTCCCTAGGCTCTAGTCATGAGTTGCCAAGGCTATGGAAGCCTTCTGAGTGCGCCGACTTTGATCTTATTCCTACAGGGTCATAGTCAAAGTGGAAGTTCTCTCCTCCCTTCAGAGAAAGGTACCTCCTTCTTTGATGGCCCCGTTTTTTCCACTGGGATCTCACTTGTAGAGATCTTTCATTTAGGTTTTTTTTTTTTTTTTTTTTTTTTTCCCAGTGTCTTGGCTTTCCATGCCTAAAATACTCTCATGGGCTCTTTAGCCATATCCCAATGCCTTAAGGGCTGATTCTGAGGCCAGAGTGCTATTTAGGACATCTATCATTCTGAGTCTGCTGTGTATCCCACTTCCCATGATGGATGGATCTCTCCCTTTTTTATTCTATCAGTTAGTATTAGCAGACACTAGTCTTGTTTATGTGATTCCTTTGACTCTTAGACCTATCAGTGTGATCAATTGTGAACTGAAATTGATCACTTGGACTAGTGAGATGGCATTGGTACATGCCGCCTTGATGGGATTGTATTGGAATCCCCTGGCACGTTTCTAACTCTACCATTTGGGGCAAGTCTGATTGAGCATGTCCCAAATTGTACATCTCTTTGTTGATGTACAATGTAATACTTTATCCATTTTAGTATTTTTTTTTGTTCTAGTACTATTAGTTGAACTCTGTAGTTAACACACAATTATTCTTAGGTGTTTAAATTTTAACTGAAAAGGGATCCCTGTTAAATATAAGAGTGGTAATAAGAGAGGGAGGAGATGTACAATTTGGAACATGTCCATTTATTAACAATCAGGCACACGCTTTTAAAGGGCCAGCAAGGAAGAATAGCTAGTTCAGGGTAACAACGCTAATTCTATAGGATAAAACCAATACTGGTGCCTCTATGCTTCTCCAATCAGCTTGAAGGTCACATAGCCTATGTAGCCTTCCAGGTGATCTTTATATTTCTGGGCCACATCCGGGAACTGTTTACCTAGTTGACAATTAGAAGGCCCTTGAACAGGAAGTGGGGGGGGGGGTGCCTGGTGTCCCTGCCGCCTGCCAGCAGCCAGGTCATGTGTGGGGGTTCCAGTGTGCTGTACCCTCGACCAGGGTTTTTCCCAGGGCATGGCAAGCCGTGCCCTCTTAACCCTCCTGCATGGGCTAGGCAGGTAGTCTCCCAGCCAGGCACAGGATCACCCACATAACTCCATATCTCATGTGGACCTTTCATCAAACATTATTTTAATAATATTTATGATTTTAACTCATTTTCCAGTTCATTGAAAGCAAGGCATTTTGTTTGTTTTTGTTTTTGCCAGGCAGAGTTAGACAGTGAGAGAGCGAGACAGAGAGAAAGGTCTTCTTTCCATTAGTTCACCCCCGAAATGGCCACTATGGGCAGCATGCTGCAGCCGGTGCGCTGCACCGATCCAAAGCCAAGAGCCAGGTGCTTCTCCTGTCTCCCATGTGAGCATAGGGCCCAATTCCTTGGGCCATCCTCCACTGCTTTCCCGGGCCACAGCAGAGAGCTGGACTGGAAGAGGAGCAAATGGGACAGAATCCAGCACCCCAACCGGGATTAGAATCCGGGTGCCAGCACCGCAGGTGGAGGATTAGCCTAGTGAGCTGCAACGCCGGTGAAAGCAAGGCATTTGAAGTCATCTAAACTACAAACAGCAGCCTTGCCTGGTGGTCAGACTCTTTTTTTTTTTTTTTTTTTTTTTTTGTAAAAGGGAACACATTTATTTCTGATGGTTGGTAACAATTTACAAATAATCTTGAAACCAACTTACTCATAATGCACACATGCTATAAAAAAAACTCCTAACTCTTCAGACACTGCCACAGGATTTAATTTTCACTGAAAAAAAGAATCATTGAAAAACAGCAGCAAACATCTTGAACTCAAACCTGCTCAAATGAGTATAGTCCCAGCTTATAGAATATGAAGTAGGAACTCAATTTCCAGCTGCTAGAGAATTCTTTATAAAGCCTTTCAGTCTAACCATACAGGGTCTGGACTTTTGATGTTAAACTAAACAGCATGCAGAACCATAAATAACAGTTTGTAATCATAAGAAGACTGTATTTTAGGAAGAGACTACCTATTTTACAAAATGGAAACATTTGAAGCAAAAATGGTTTATGAAATAACAAAACAGTTTGTCTTATACTTGAAGAAATTATGATTGTAAAACATTGCTTTTAAAACATGTAAACAGCTTTTCATTGGGTTGTGTTCTTCAGGATGACATGAAGGCATATTTGACATATAGATTCAAACCTGATAAGTTGCTTCACCTGCAATAAATACTTGTACATCCTCTTAAGTAGGGGATAACTGATCAACTTTTCAAGAAATGTATTTTACTATATATTTATCAATTTATTGTCCACAGGAAATATCAAACAGGAAATATTAACATATGAATTCTACTTCAGTTGCTGTGCTAAAAATGTAGTTTACTATTTTAGATCAAGATTAATGATGGCCGGCGCCGTGGCTCAATAGGCTAATCCTCCACCTTGCGGCGCTGGCACACTGGGTTCTAGTCTCAGTCGGGGCACCGGATTCTTTCCCTGTTGCCCCTCTTCCAGGCCAGCTCTCTGCTGTGGCCCGGGAAGGCAGTGGAGGATGGCCCAAGTGCTTGGGCCCTGCACCCCATGGGAGACCAGAGGAAGTACCTGACTCCTGCCTTCAGATCAGCGTGGTGCGCCGGCTGCAGCGCGCCAGCCGTGGCAGCCACTGGAGGGTGAACTAACAGCAAAAAGAAAGGCCTTTCTCTTTGTCTTTGTCTCTCTCTCTCTCACTATCCACTCTGCCTGTCAAAAAAATAAATAAATAAAAAATAAAAAATAAGATTAATGACACAGATCTAGATTTCAATAGTATACAGTGCTTATTTCTACATAACCTTTGTTGCAAAGATTAAACAGATAAAAACAGAAAACAATATTAAAAGAGCTATAATACACTAAAAGTTCTCAATAGATTAGGCTTTTTTTTAAAAGATTTATTTATTTATTTGAAAGTCAGAGTTACACAGAGAGAGAGCAGAAGCAGAGAGGTCTTCTATTTGGTGGTTCACTTCCCAACTGGCTGCAATGGCTGGAGCTGCGCCAATCCAAAGCCAGGAGCTAGGAGCTTCTTCCGGGTCTCCCACATAGGTGCAGGGGCTCAAGGACTTAGGCCGTCTTTCACTGCTTTCCCGGGCCATAGTAGAGAGCTGTATAGGAAGAGAGGCAGACAGGACCAGAACTGGTGCCCATATGGGATGCCTACACTTCAGGCCAGGGTGTTGACCTGCTGCGCCACAGTGCCAGCCCCAGATTAGGCTTTAATATCAAGTATTACAAACAAAAGCCTTTGTCCTAATTATTACTAGGGACAGAAAGAACTCTTTTAATACAAAGAAAAAAATACTGTATTCACCAAGGGAGAGCAATTATTTTTTAAAAAAAATTTATTTAAGTTATACAAATTTCATATATTTTGATACGTGAATACAGATTTAGGAATATAGTGTGATACTTCACTCCCTACCCTCCCTCCTGCCCACAATTCAACCCTTCTTCCTTCTCCCTCTCCTAGTCCCACTCTTAAGTTTTGCTAAGATCTGTTTTCAGTTTACTTAATGATCATAAGGTTAACTCTACACTAAGTAAAGAGTTCAACAAATAATATGAAGAAAAACATCCACTGTTCCTCATCAGAAGAGATAAGGGCTGAAACAATCATCAAATCTAAAAATGTCCATTTCATTCCAAAATATTGCATTTTAGGTACTCAGTTACCCCAGAGCAGGGAAAACATGATATCTGATTTTTTGGGACTGGCTTATTTCACTAAGTATGATTGTTTCCAGTTGTATACATTTTGTTGCAAATTACAGGATTTCATTTTTTTTTCCTTTAAAGTTGGGTTGTACTCCATAGTGTATATATACCAAAATTTCTCTATTCAGTCTTGAGTTGATGGACATCTGGGTTGATTCCATATCTTAGCTATTGTGAATTGAGTTGCAGTGAATCTGGGGACAGATAACTCTTTCATATGCTGATTTCTTTTGGTTTTGGCTGAAACTTCCAGTGGGTAAAACACTCATCTGCACGACACAAATGATCTTGGCCGTCCTTACTCTGAACAGAGATCCTACCATAGTGCATATTGCACTGCACCTAGTGATTGCCCATAGACCGAGCTGCACCCTGCACCCTCTCATGTAGCCACCAAGTCCCCACAGTCTCAGCACACATGTCACCCACAGTTGCTGAGTGCAGAGGTTCTGCTCTGCCTCACCAGCCTGTCCAATCCACAGAGACACAAGTTCCCCAAGCCAGCTGCTCATGGGTGCTCTGCCTAGGCGGCTTAAGTTCTGGAGCCTGTGGTATGTTGGGAGGCTGGGTGTGCTTCATAGTCTTATGTGGGTACCTAGTCCTCTGTGAATCCTTGCAGCCATACTCAAAGTCTGGGGAATATGGATTTTCCCCTCTGCTAGAATTTCTGGATCATACACGTACAGAAGAGCCACTGGCCAAATGTTGCCCTCTCTCTGCTGCTGCCGACAGTACTGCTGAGAAGATGGCGTCCTGTCTCAGCCAATTGCTATGCGTGTGCACAAGGGCTTCCACAGCTGTCACTAATGCCCAAAATGGTGCCCATCCTCTGTCAGTTGGACATGGGGCTCCATTAGGGGGATGGGGTGAGAGAAATGTGACCCTTTGACTTCCACTGGGGCCATGGGTACCCTCCAGCCCCTAGGGCTGCAGGTCGGACTCATGCCATGCTCTCCCTCCGGCTATATCACCATGGGTTGCTGCAATCTCGTCTTACCTCTCTCTCCAAGCTGGTACCCTCCCCTGCTCTTGGCTGCTGGAGTCATGTATTGTGTGCATGTTTGTGCTGAGCAACCTCACCTTCCACAAAGGTCCTCAGTGTTCCTATTCCTTCTGTAGAATTTCCACTGTGGTTTTCTCTCTAAATCTCCCCTAAGAATGTACTTCCTACACTTTTTTTTAATTATTACTATTTATCCCTAGCTTAACACATTACACCATTCCATATTCTGCCATCTTAGAATCCCCAGACTCATTCATTCTATTAACAAGTGTGCTAAACTACATTTGTTTAGTATTCTAAAGGTTTGTACACCCTGGCATGATTTGCCCTAATAAGATTCTGCATGGGTGGGAGCTTGATTTTCATTCGTGAAGTTAGTGAAATGCTTTGTGAAGGGAGATTCTTCACTGGATGTCTCTTTTTGGGAAGCTGATGACCTGAAAATTGATTGTTTTGAAGCTACCTATGCCTGCTTATCCCTGAGAAAATCATTATGTATCCCCAAGGGATGCATATCCTAGTTTGAAGACTTGTAATATTTATCTTCTTTGAGAGTATTCCCTGTTGAAGTACATTCAAAAAAAAATTTTATGAGAGATGTGAATCCAGTTGTAGTTGGCATTGGTATAGATAAAGTAGCTCACCATATAGGAGAAATATACTGTATGTTTTAAGATTTGCTAATAACTCTGTTCTTGAAGCTTGTTGTGTTTTGTGTAAGAAATCACAGCAAACTTGGTTATACTATAAGATTGTCTTGTTATTTTTGTATTTTAAGCTGAAGTTTTATTGAGTAATATATTATAAATAGGAGCTCATAACTGTTTTTACTTCCTCTCAGTATTCTTTGACAAGATATTTGTTGTTACTTGGCTTATACTCATTAATTCTGGGCTTAGAATTTTTGGTATTGTAAAAGCTGGAATAGAAATGTCAAATTAGGGTTGTATCTTGAATAGAGAACATTTTAATCTTAAATTATCTTCATTAGTAGGCTATAAATATTTTACATATTTATGGTAGGAAGTTGATTTGATGAAGTACCCAAAGGCAAACTGATAAATTCTAGGAGTTTGAAGTGGGGAAGAATCTTCCTGATCTTACATCAAGGGCAATGAACTACAGGCAGTGTTCCAAGGAAAGTAGCTTTTCATCTAAGTAGGACTAATGATAATGGTTTACTAAGAAGTACAGATGTCTTCATGCTGATGCTAAAATTCCAAATTAGGTTAGCTACAGTGCTTGAATTTGGAATGCAGAAGCAATGCTAATCAAAGCTTTTATAATCAAAACTTAAAGTGATGGCTGCCCTAAGTGCATTTTAACACCAAATTTCTTCAGATTAGTACTGGCCTTTATTCTGGGCCAAGAGGTTCACAGCTTTGAATGATTAAAAATCTCATATTTCATATGATTTTTAAAAGTTAATCTACTTTTGACAGTCCAACTGCTCTCACTTCTTAGTTCAGCGATGCACTGACCTTTTTTTTTTTTTTTTTTTGTTAACCTGACCTTTGTAATATCTTTATTTTAACATAAAAAGAGCCAACAATTCTGGTTCTTTTTTTTTTTTTCCAGATTTATTTTATCTATTTGAAAGGCAGAGTGACAGAGAAAGAGAAAGAAAGAGATCTTCTATTTGCTGGTTCACACCCCAAATGGCAACAATGGCCAAGATTGGACCACACCTAAGCCAGGAGCCCAGAACTCCATCAAGGTCTCCCATCTTGGAGCAAGGGGCCCAAGTACTAGGGTCACCTTTCACTTTGTTCCCAGGTACATCCATAGGGAGCTGGATCAGAAGTGGGGCTGCTGGGACTAGAACTGGCAGCAGCTTAACCCAAAGCTCCACAATGTTGTTCCCACATTTCTGTTTCTAAATAGAGTAATATTAGGATGACCCAGTTAGGCAGTGTGACTTAGTCAACTTTCTTGCTGACGTTTATGACTCCAATGCATGAAATTCTGTTTGCTGTCAGTAATAACTTTTGGACATGTGGTGAGCCTTTGATAGTAGAGAATGTTAGAAGCTCTCCTTTCTTTGTTGAATGGTTTTTGCCCTCTCTCCTGACCTTTTCCATCTCTAGGCTTTGTGTGTTCTACTGCTTTCCCCTTCTTCTTTTCCTGCTAACTCTCTAGGAATCAAATTTCCTGGAAGGCCTTCTCTGAACTCACCTACAGTAGGTATGTCTTCATTGCGGTGATAATTAAAATAATAGTTTGGAGTACTTTGTATTTACCAAAGCATTGTTAATCACATCACATAAATCTGTAATTTTCAAGCTTTTTTTTTTAGTAGCCTCTGCTTCTAATATCATATATCCTCAGATAAAAATCTTTCTGAAATCCTAGGGCTCTGAATATACAGTTTGACTGTCATTATACATATGCATTATGCCACTTAACTCTGCCACATTGTAAGTTGGTTTTTATTCTCTCCACTTTAAAGAAATAAAACACAGACTAAGAGAAGTTAACTAAATTCCTTCAAGTAGGAGACAGAGCTGCAATCTGAAAATTTCACTGTAGTGCTGTTGACTCTATTCTGCTGTTTCCCAGTGAGACTCAACTGGTGATTTATCTGGCTTTCTTCAAGATGGTTTCTTCAGCATCAGGACAGGTTCTCAGTTATCTTTGTGTCTGCAGCAACTGGCACTATGCATCATCCATAACAACTGCCTGGTAAACCAGGACTCTCAGGTCTCTTCATTATGTATAATTAATGTAGTGTGTGTGTATGTGTGTAAATATATATATATATATATATACACACCCACATATATACATATATATATATTTAAGGGAGCTGCAGAAAGTTTGTAGAAAAGAAGAATTACAGGTAATGCAAATTTTCTATGAATTTTTTGAAATCCCCTCATCTATGAAACTTGCATTTCAATAAAATCTACATCTAAGCAAAACAATAATAAAGCATAAAGTAATATTTAAGCTGGAAATATTTTAAAATCCTCAATTGAGAATTTTGACTAAATACATAATTTAGTACTACCATGATTTTCAGTTGTAGTGAAATAAATAAATATTGTTTATAATAATTATTATTTTATGCCACTTTCCAACTTACCTCATCTGCATTTAGTGTTCACACACTGTGGTCAATGCATTAGATGGAAGATGTGGAGGTGTAGGATATAGAAATGATGAAAACTTCAATTTCTGCAGAAAATAACTGTAAGTATAGGATATAACACCAATCTTACCTTTTTTTTGGTACTGAAGCCTGGGATAGAATCAACATTAGCATGTTTTTCTAAAATGTTAGCAGACATTTGGCCCAGTGGTTAAGATGCCTTTTGGGGTGGCCACATTCCATATCAAAGTGCTTATGTCTGTATCTTTGTTCCACTTTTTTGTTATCTTATTTATTTATTTGAGAGGTAGAGTTACAGGCAGTGAGAAGGAGAGACAGAGAGAAAGGTCTTCCTTCCATTGGTTCACTCCCCAAATGGCCACAGCAGCTGGAGCTGTGCTGATCTGAAGCCAGGATCCAGGTACTTACTTCTTCCTGGTCTCCCATGTGGGTGCAAGGGCCCAAGCACTTGGGCCATCTTCTACTGCTTTCCCAGGCCACAGCAGAAAGCTGGATTAGAAGAGGAGCAGCCGGGACTAGAACCAGCACCCATATGGGATACCGGGACCGCAGGTGGAGGATTAACCTGCGCCACAGCGCCGGCCCCTGTTTCTTCCACTTCTGATTCTAGCTTCCAGATAATGCACTTCCTTGGAGGCAGCAAATGGTGGCTCAAGTATTTGGGTCTCTATTACCCATGTGTGACCTTGATTGAGTTCTGATTTAGCTTCATCCTGACCCAACCCTGGCTGTTGAGAGAATGTGGGAACTGAACCAACAAATGGAAGATTTCTGTTTCTGCTTCTTTCTGTATTTGTGTGTGTGTGTGTGTGTGTGTATGTGTGTATGTGTATTTGCCTTTTAAATTAAATGTTAGCGTGTTCTTTAAATATGTCAGTAGTCTTCAAATAATGCCAAAATCTAAAAAATAATGGAAACCTTGGGGATGAATTGACTACTGAACCTGGCTTTTGACTTGACAGCATTTGCTTACCCTGAAAAACTTTCAAGTTTATTTTCATTGCTTTATGAAAATTCCAGAATAAAAGACAAACCCAGAGGCCTACCCAAGTAGAGCATCCCAGTGTGCTATCCTCTCCATACAAAAGATAAACTAGGGCCGGCGCCGCGGCTCAGTAGGCTAATCCTCCGCATTGCGGCACCAGCACACCAGGTTCTGGTCCCGGTCGGGGCACCGGATTCTGTCCCTGTTGCCCCTCTTCCAGGCCAGCTCTCTGCTGTGGCCAGGGAGTGCAGTGGAGGATGGCCCAAGTATTTGGGCCATGCACCCCATGGGAGACCAGATAAACGCCTGGCTCCTGCCTTCGGATCAGCGTGGTGCACTGGCCGCAGCGCGCCGGCCGCAGTGGCCATTGGAGGGTGAACCAACGGCAAAGGAAGACCTTTCTCTCTGTCTCTCTCTCTCACTGTCCACTCTGCCTGTCAAAAAAAAAAAAAAAAAAAAAAAAAGATAAACTAGGAAGGAAGTGTCCTTTTCAAGAGACTACAAGTGAAACTGCCTGTCTTCAACTTTGTAGAAGACAATGATAATGTATTGTGGGGTTAGAAATTGTGAGCTCATCAGAGCCAGTGTTATGATGTAGTGGGTTAAACTGACACTTGTGATGCTGGCATCCCATATGGGTACCAATACATGTCCTGGCTGCTCCACCAAGTGTTTGGGCCCTTTCCCTCCATGTGGGAGACCTGGAGGAAACTCCTGGCTCCTGGATTTGGCCTAGCCCAGCCCTGGCTGTTGTGGCCAACTGGGGAGTAAACCAGTGGATGGAAGATTTCTCTCTCTCTCTCTCTCTCTTTCTCTCTCTTTCTCTCTGTCCCTTCCTCCCTCTCTCTCTCTAACTTTGATATGTAAATAAATAAATAAATTTTAGAAAATGTGAGCTCAAATAACACCCATATATATAATAACAAAAGCATTAAAGTTAGAAGGGAGTATTATGAACCTTTTATCTTATAGAAAGACTGTGAAAATTGTCCTAATTTAAAATTTGTAATATATACATGTTAAAATCTTTTGAGTTACCTCTAAAAGAATAACAATAAAATCTAAAATATTTAAACCAGAAAAAAAAAAGGAAAAATGAAATGAAAGATGAATAAGATGTGATTCTTTCCTTTAAGAATCTCATTTTCTGATAGGCAGTGATGGAAACAAGGTGTGATTTGGGGTTATTTTGGATCCAGTGTATGCACCAACACATATCTATTTGGCTTCATGTTTACTACTACCCCCACCTCAAGACTGGAGCTGCTTGAATTCTTTCAAACTCAAAAAACCCTAGCAAAGGCTAGAGTCAGTCATGTAGTTGTCTGTTGCTAATGCTACCACTGCCACAAATTGAGGAGATTCTGATTGGGTTTCATCTGATAGACAGAGATCACTACACATGTGTACCTGCTCTGCTTAGTCCTGGAAACTGCTTGGCTTCTTTAGCAGCTGTCTCAAGGAGCCAGGTATACAAACATGAAGTATGTGGACATTATCAACTTTTACCAACGAGAGACAGGGAACAGCATGCTGCTGACAGATCGTTCCTTCCTCCTTTTCCACTAACACTCAAAGTTTCTTCTAAGAATCTGTAATTTGAGACTTTAGAGATATCCTGAGGGACTGACCTAAGCTGTAGCCAGCTTGATTACAAATATTGTTTTGTGGGCCTTCCTTACATAATTTCCTTCCATTTTTCTCTTAATCTTGATTCCCCAGGATTATACCTCCTCCATGACATAAACTTGTTGTCTTAGACTGTTTTATGGTGATTCCAAAGCCAAAGGCATTTAGACACTTATTTAAGCTCTTTTAGTGAGTCTTCCAAAAGGCTCCTAAAATAAATATGCAAGCTAACTATAGAAGAGTGACATTTGTACCAGTGTAGCTTTAAAATGTTTTCCTACCCTTTCCTTTCTAACAAAATTGATGCCAGCTCCTAAAATGGCATACATACAGAAGTTTGGAGTTGCTGGTGTTAGAAAAGGTGAGCAGTGGCAGTTTGCATTGCAGTGTGACAACGGAGTAGGTGGTGGGATCTCACCATGTGTGTCTGACTACCTTTTTCTCTGCTATGCTTGTTTGAGCTTCAGAATGTGAAATGGCTGGTTTTAAGAGTGGGAAGGACTCCAGAAATGCCATAAAAAAAAAAAAAAAAAGATTTTCTGCTCACAGACTGCTAGCATGCAGTTCTTCATGGGCTGTCTTCACCAACATCTAAAATCTGGGATGACTGGCCATAGACATGTGGGCACAACTATGGCTGTGTACACTGCAGCCGTCTTAGTGTACCTCATTGCAAGAGTACTTGAACTGGCAGGAAGGCATCAAAAGACTTACAGTGTATTACCCCTCTTCACTTGCAATTTGCTATTGGCAGAGATAAATTGGATTCTCTCATCAAGGTTACGATTACTAGTGGTGGTATCATTCCCCACATCCACAAATCTCTGAGAATAAAGGACAACAAAAGATTCTAAAGGATATCTGAATTCTCTGTTATCTCAGGATTCTAAATACTCCAACAAGTGTCTAATGTTGGTAATTCCAGTGCGCTATATCTCAATGAAAACTTTGCCTTTTTGTAAGTCCATTATTGAACAAGTTGGAAGTTTATTTAGCTATCCAACCAACCATATTTCTGCATTCAAGACTTAACCATATGTAAGTGTTAATGTGGCTTCAAAGAAGTTATTGTTTCTGAAATAGTAGGTTTTGACTGAGTTGAATAGTTTTAGAAAACTGGATTTTAATTGTGATGCAGAAGTTACAGTAACAAATATTTGAGTTTGTATAGACATTATTTCCACTCTGGTGGATAAGTTTGATAAAAGATCCCAAACTGGAAAAAAAATTAGCTATACACATAAACATCTGTAATGTAAGACAAAATATCATAGATTCTAAAGGAGAGGTACAGAGTGTGTTTGAGAAATGAACAGCTGAGCTTGGAGCACAGACAATATTGGTGAAATGTGGGGAGATTAAAATTGAAAGATTGTCTTGAGGTCTGTGTATTACAGATCTTGAATTAATGACTAGGAGCTTGACTTTTTTCAGTGGATAACAGTAAATTATTCAGTTTTATTTAACAGGAGGACCAACAATCAAAAAATAAACCAGAACAGAGTCCTCCAAGATGGCAGAATAAGGAGGGAGCACACTGATAGTCCAGGAAAAGATATTTTAATAAAAGTGTTGATACTGTAGTTTCAGTGAAGAGTTAGGGAAAAAAACTGCAGAGGAAACTCTTCCAGAACTAGTGGGACACGGTGGACCTATGTGAAGGGCATGGGCGCCCATGGCTCAGGACCCAAGCTGCCGAGTCTATGCACCAGTGCTAGAAAGGGAGGTGAGGCGAAATCTCTGTAGTCCGAGACACTGACAGGGAAGCAGCAGGAAGAGCCTAGAGGGAACGGGGCTTGAAGCCCCATGGGGGAAAGTTCACCAGGCTAACTAGAGGAGAGAAAAAAATAAATAAATAAAAGGGACTGGTACAGATACGATTCTCTCCAATCACCTTACAAAGGTGAGCAAGACAAAGAGCAGGCGCCATTGTGGACATACGTAAAAGCTGCGCCCGCCATCAGCCAAGCAGAAAAATCTGACTCTGATGGGGAAAAATAACAGGAGGTTAGGACCTAGTGAATGTGTGGAGCTTGTGAACTGAGACTGTGGAAAAAATAAAAAAAACAACTCAGGGTGTGTGAGAGAACTCACAGAGTGCCTGAGACGTGAGTACTCTTGGGAGATGCCACAAACTCGGTAACCTTGGCAACCCGGTAGGTAGGATATTGCAAGGGAATCTGAGCTTACACTGAGGACTGCACAGATCCTTTGTGTGCTTCTTGGGACAGAGCAGACAAATATTATGCCCACAGAGGCCAGAGCTCAGACACTGATTGCATTCACTTCCACTCAGCTGTGTGTAATTACTTCTCTTCTGAATAAAAGAGAGAGAGAGAGAGATTTACCACGCCTAACCTGGGTGTGTCACCTTTGGCACACCCTTAAGCCTGAAGAACCCAACAGAGCTCTCTGGCCACACCCATCACAAGCCTCTAAGGATCCATCAAAAGCAGACAGTCCACTTAGTCTAGAGTCATAGTATAACGAGAAAAACCACCACAGCGAGGGAAAAAAAAAGATGAAACCAAAGAATATCTCCACAATGCCAAGCAACAAATGCAGAAACTGAGGAAACAAGAACAAGGAAGACATTATGACGCCCCCAAATCAACAAGACACCCCAAATCAAGATTATGAAGATGATGAGATAGAAAAAATGCAAGATACGGATTTCCAAAAATTTATGATAATAACATTTAGAAGTTCTCAAAAACAAATTCTTGAACTACAAAAATCCTTACTGGACAGGGTAGAAAATCTTCTCATGAAAATGAAATCTTAAGGAGGAATCAAAATGAAATGAAAAACTAGTAGAACATGAAATTGTGATATTGAAGAGAAATCGAAATGAAGAATACAATAAATCAAATGACAAACACATTTCAGTGCCTTAAAAACAAGATCAGTGAAGCAGAAGAAAGAATATCGGACTTAGAAAACAGAGCACACACAGGAAAGTATATGTCAAACCAAAGAAAAAAAGAGGGAATTAGAAATCTAAAAAATATTGTTGGGAATCTACAGGATACGATGAAAAACCCAACATTCGGGTTCAAGGAGTTCCTGAAGGCATGGAGAGAGAGAAAGGATTAGAAGGCCTTTTTAGTGAGATACGAGAAGAGAACTTCCCGGGTTTGGAGAAGGACAGAGACATCCTCGTACAGGAAGCTCATGGGACCCCTAATAAACGTGACCAAAAGAGATCCTCACCATGACACGTTGTAATCAAACTCACCACAGTGAAACATAGAGAAAAGATTCTAAAATGTGCAAGAGAGAAATGTCAGATTACTCTCAGAGGATCTCCAATTAGACTCACAGCAGACTTATAAGAAACCCTACAAGCTAGAAGGGTATGGCGAGATATAGCCCAGGTACTAAGAGAGAAAAACTGCCAGCCCAGAATATTATATCCAGCAAAGCTCTCATTTGTGAATGAAGATGAAATAAAGACCTTTCATAGCAAACAGAAATTGAAAGAATTTGTCGCCACTCATCCAGCCCTGCAAAAGATGCTTAAAGATGTGTTACACACAGAAACACAGAAACACGGTCATCAATAGGAAAGAAGGTAAAGGAAGGAAACCTCCCAATAAAAGAACACATGAAGTTCAAAGCATATACTAGAAATATCTTTGGGAAAATGGCAGGGCAAAGTTACTACTTATCAATAGTCACATTGAACATTAATGGCCTGAACTGTCCAGTTAAAAGACACAGACTGGCTGAATGGATTAAGGAACAAAAAGCTTCTATTTGCTGCTTACAAGAAACACATCTTTCCAACAAAGATGCATACGGACTGAAAGTGAAAGGTTGGAAAAATATTCCACGCCAACAGAAATGAAAAAAGAGCGGGTGTAGCCATCTTAATATCAGGCAAAATAAACTTTAGCACAAAAACTGTTAAGAGAGACAAAAAGGGGCACTATATAATGATTAAGGGATCAATTCAACAGGAAGATATAATGATTATCAATGTATATGCACCTAATTACAGGGCACCGGTTTATTTAAAATATATGTTGAGGGATTAAAGGGAGACTTAGACTCCAATACAATAGTACTGGGGGACTTCAATACTCCACTCTCAGAAATGGATCAACGGAACAGAAGATCAACAAGGAAACAGCAGATTTAATCAACACTATTGCCCAAATAGATCTAACAGATATCTACAGAACTTTCAATCCTACACTTAAAGAATTTACATTCTTCTCAGCAGTGCATGCAATCTACTCTAGGATTGACCACATACTAGGCTATAAAGGAAGTCTCAACAAATTCAAAACAATTAGAATCATACCATGCAGCTTCTCAGAAAATAGTGGAATGAAGTTGGAAATTAGCAACTCAGGAATCCCTAGAGCGTATGCAAACACATGGAGACTGAACGACATGCTCCTGAATGAACATTGGGTCATAGAAGAAATCAAAAGAGAAATCAAAACCTTTCTGGAAGTAAATGAGGATAACAACACAACATATCAAAACTTATGGGATACAGCGAAAGCAGTGTTAAGAGGAAAGTTTATATCAATAGGTGCCTACATCAAGAAATTGGAAAGGTACCAAATAAATGAGCTTTCAATGCATCTCAAGGATCTAGAAAAACTGCAGCAAACCAGACCCAAATCTAGTAGAAGAGAAATCATAAAAATCAGAGAAGAAATCAATAGGATTTAATCAAAAAAATTACAAAAGATCAGCCAAACCTAGAGCTGTTTTTTTGAAAAAATAAACAAAATTGAAGCATCTTTGGCCCAACTAACTAAAAAAGAAAAGACCGAAATCATAAAATCAGAGATGAAAAAGGAAATGTAACAAAAGACACCACAGAAAGAAAAAGAATCATCAAAAATTACTACAAAGAGTTGTGTGCCAGCAAACAGTGAAATCGATCAGAAATGGATAGATTCCTGAGCACATGCAACCTACCTAAATTGAACCATGAAGACACAGAAAACCTAAAGAGACCCATAACTGAGACAGAAATTGAAACAGTAATAAAGGCCCTCCCAACAAAGAAAAGCCCAGGACCAGATGGATTCACTGCTGAATTCTACCAGACATTTAAAGAAGAATTAACTCCAATTCTTCTCAAACTATTCAGAACAATCGAAAAAGAGGGAATCCTCCCAAATTCTTTCTATGAAGCCAGCATCACCTTAATCCCTAAGCCAGAGAAAGATGCAGCACTGAAAGAAAATTATAGACCAGTATCCCTGATGAACATAGGTGCAGAAATCCTCAATAAAATACTGGCCAATAGAATGCAACAACACATCAGAAAGATCATCCACGCAGACCAAGTGGGATTTATCCCTGGTATGCAGGGATGGTTCAATGTTTGCAAATCAATCAGTGTGATACACTACATTAACAAACTGCGGAAGAACAGCCATATTATTATCTCAATAGATGCAGAGAAAGCATTTGATAATATACAACACCCTTTCGTGATGAAAACTCGAAGCAAATTGGGTATAGAAGGAACATTCCTCAATATAATCAAAGCAATTTATGAAAAACCCATGGCCAGCATCCTATTGAATGGGGAAAAGTTGGAAGCACTTCCACTGAGATCTGGTACCACTCTCACCACTGCTATTCAATATAGTTCTGGAAGTTTTAGCCAGAGCTATTAGGCAAGAAAAAAAAAAGTAAAGGGATACAAATTGGGAAGGAAGAAGGCAAAGTATCCCT
The DNA here is from genome assembly GCF_964237555.1 of Oryctolagus cuniculus. Lineage (NCBI taxonomy): Eukaryota > Metazoa > Chordata > Mammalia > Lagomorpha > Leporidae > Oryctolagus > Oryctolagus cuniculus. The sequence continues at coordinate 48,503,324 of NC_091435.1, forward strand.
CTTTGCAGATGATATGATTCTTTATTTAGGGGATCCAAAGAACTCTACTAAGAGACTATTGGAACTCATAGAAGAATTTGGCAAAATAGCAGGATATAAAATCAGTGTACAAAAATCAACAGCCTTTGTATACACAGGGAATGCCATGGCTGAGAAAGAACTTCTAAGATCAATCCTATTCACAATAGATACAAAAACAATCAAATACCTTCAAATAAACTTAACCAAGGACGTTAAAGATTTCTACAATGAGAATTAGAAAATCTTAAAGAAAGAAAGAAGAGGATACCAAAAAATGGAAAAATCTTCCATGCTCATGGATTGGAAGAATCAACATCATCAAAATGTCCATTCTCCCTAAAGGAATTTATCGTTTCATTGTGATACCCATCAAAATACCAAAGACATTCTTCTCAGATCTGGAAAAAATGATGCTGAAATTCATATGGAGACACAGGAGACCTCGGATAGCTAAAGCAGTGTTGTACAACAGAAACAATGCCAGAGGCATAACAATACCAGACATACTACATGGCATTTGTAATCAAAACAGCATGGTAGGTACTAGTACAGAAACAGATGGATAGACCAATGGGACAGAATAGGAACACCAGAAATCAACCCAAACATCTACAGCCAACTTATATTTCATCAAGGAGCTAAAACTAATCCCTGGAGTAAGGGCAGTCTATTCAATAAATGGTGCTGGGAAAACTGGATTTCCACATGCAGAAGCATGAAGCCCCTGCCTTACACCTTACACAAAATCCACTCAACATGGATTAAAGACCTAAATCTACGACCTGACACCATCAAATTATTAGAGAACATTGGAGAAACCCTGCAAGATATTGGCACCGGCAAGGACTTCCTGGAAAAGACCCCAGAAGCACAGGCAGTCAAAGCCAAAATTAACATTTGGGATTGCATCAAATTGAGAAGTTTCTGTATGGCAAAAGAAACAATCAAGAAAGTGAAAAGGCAACCGACAGAATGGGAAAAAATATTTGCAAACTATGCAACAGATAAAGGTTTAATAACCAGAATCTACAAAGATATCAAGAAACTCCGCAACAAGAAAACAAACAACCTACTTAAGAGATTGGCCAAGGACCTCAATAGATATTTTTCAAAAGAGGAAATCCAAATAGCCAACAGACACATGAAACAATTTTCAGTATCACGAGCCATCAGGGAAATGCAAATCAAAACCACAATGAGGTTTCACCTCACCCCGGTTAGAATGGCTCACATCCAAAAATCTACCAACCACAGATGCTGGCGAGGATGTGGGGAAAAAGGGACACTAACCCACTGTTGGTGTGATTGCAAACTGGTAAAGCCACTATGGAAGTCAGTCTGGAGATTCCTCAGAAACCTGAATATAACCCTACCGTTCGACCCAGCCATCCCACTCCTTGGAATTTATCCAAAGGAAATGAAATTGGCAAACAGAAAAGCTATCTGCACCTTAATGTTTATTGCAGCTCAATTCACAAAACTTTGCCACTTATGTATTAGAATTTGATCATCAGTTCTCTATCTTTGTTTCCCTAGTAACCTTATAGTAATTGTCACAATGTTTTTTGGTAACATTGCCATTTAAAAACTCACCCTATTTGGAATCTTGCAGGTACACCAAGAGAGAGAATAAATGAACCCTAGAGAGCTGACTAGAATACCATGCTTTGGGCCTTCTTGAGTGTGACGTATCCTTATAACTGACTGTGTCCCTTGCAGGGACCCTAAGAGCTGTGCCTATTGAGTTGTAAAAAGAAATTTTGGCTCCGGTAGGATTATAAGGTTTTTAAGCCAGGACTGCTCCTTTACCTGACCAAATGGTGATCTCCCTTTCATTTACCCAAATGACCTCCTCGGTGAACTGTATAAGGCCTTTCATGGAGGAATGTTGCACAATGTCCTTTTGGGAAATTGTGGTTCTAGTCCTTCTATTTGAGATGGTACCTAATGTGGCCTGTGTGAGTCTAAATGTTTAGTTTTATCAGACTTGAAGATGGTTAAGAAGACCACTTTAAATAAGACCAGAAAACCTAGAGATTATAAAAGTGTTCTGATTGACTATAAAATCATGAAATTTGTGTATTACAAAACACAGTACAAACAAATTCAGAAGATAATTTAGAAAATCTATTTGTAAGATTGCAAATAAAGAGTTAATATCTAGAATATGGAAATGTCTTACCAGTTAATAAGAAAAATAGAAATTGGGCAATGAAAAAAATGGACTAAGAATAAGAATATATAGTTAATAAAAACATGCATGGATCTCAGAATTTTTGGCAGCAAAATAAACTTTTTCAGATTTATGTATTTATTTGAAAGGCAGTGTTACAGAGAGGAAGAAGCAGAGGCAGATTGAGAGAGTGAAAGTGAGATCTTCCATCCACTGATTCACTCCCCAAATTACTGCAGTGGCCAGAGCTGTGGCAGACAGAAGCCAGGAGCCATGGGTGCCAGAGCCCAAGCACTTGGACCATCTTCCACTGCTTTCCCAGGTGCTTTAACAAGGAAATGGATTAGAATTGGAGCAGCTTAGACTTGAACCAGTGCCTGTATGCGGTACTGGCATCATAGGTGGCAGCTTAACCTGCTATGCCACAGCACTGACCCCAATAAACTTATCTTTTAATTCCATTTTCCACGAACTCTTTAAAGCACTTTTGTGCATGTATCAGTGTGTGTGTATGTAGATAGAAATGTATATTTAAATAAAAGAAAAAACTGTTTCACTAGAGAGAGAATATTTGCTGAGAAACAGTATAGTATGTGGTTAAAGAGTAACTTGGGCTGGCGCCGCGGCTCAGTAGGCTAATCCTCCACCTTGCGGCGCCGGCACACGGGGTTCTAGTCCCGGTCGGGGCGCCGGATTCTGTCCTGGTTGCCCCTCTTCCAGGCCAGCTCTCTGCTGTGCCAGGGAGTGCAGTGGAAAATGGCCCAAGTCCTTGGGCCCTGTACCCCATGGGAGACCAGGATAAGCACCTGGCTCCTGCCATCGGATCAGTGTGATGCACCTGCCACAGCGCGCCAGCTGAGGCGGCCATTGTAGGGTGAACCAACAGCAAAAGGAAGACCTTTCTCTCTGTCTCTCTCTCACTGTCCACTCTGCCTGTCAAAAAAAAAAAAAAAAAAAAAAGTAACTTGGGAGATGGCAGGCATTGTGGAGCATTGGCTTAAGCCTGTATTTACAATGGCTGTATTCCATATCAGAATGTTCATTTGAATACTAATTCTTAGGCTTCCATTCCAGTTTCCTGCAAATGCACCTGCGAAGTAGCAGCTAATGGCTCAAGTACTTGTATCCCTGCTACTCATGTTGGAAATCCATGGTGTAGTTCCTAGCTCCTGAGCTCCTTGATTTTGCAGACATTTGGAGATTGAAGCAGCAAATTGGATCTCTCTGTCTCTCTTTCCCTCTATCTCTCCCTCTCTCTCTCTGTGTGTGTGTGTGTGTGTGTTTACCTCTTAAATAATTGAATTTAATTGGGGTTAACGTTGTGGCATAATGAGCTAAGACACCACCTGTGGTGTTGGCATCCCATATGGGTGCTGGTTCAAATTCTGGCTGGTCTGCTTTCAATCCAGCTCACTGCTAATGTGCCTGGGAAAGCAGTGAAACATGCACCCACATGGGAGACTGGATGAAGCTCCTGGCTTCAGGCTGGCCCAACCCTGCCTGTGGTAACATTTTGGAGCGTGACTCTTCCAGTGGATGGAAGATTCTCTCTCTCTCTCTCTGTTTCTCTTCCTCTTTGAACTGTGACTTTCAAATAAATAAAATAAATCTTTTTAAAAAATAAAGTATATGAGAGTATTTACCTACCACACAGAGTTTGTAAAGATTAAATGTTATTGTATGCAGTGTGTTTAGAATAATGCATAACACATAATATGAACTCAAAAATTATTAGTTATAAAAATGTGTTACTAATATTTTTGTAGTACTATGAAATATATGTTATTAATTTGTCATATTTAGTTTTTTATGATTTTTATTTATTTGAAAGAGTTACACAGAGAGAGAAGGAGAGGCAGAGAGGGGTCTTCTGCAATCCTCTCGTTCTCTCCCCAACTGACCTGAACAGCTGGAGCTGTGCCGATCCGAAGCCAGGAGCCAGGAGCTTCTTCTGGGTCTCCCACGTGGATGCAGTGGCCTTGGGCCATCTTCCACTGCTTTCCAGGCCATAGCAGAGAGCCCGATTGGAAGTACAGCAGCCAGGACTTGAAGTGGTGCCCATATGGGATGGTAGCACTGCAGACGGCAGCTGTACCAGCTGTGCCACAGCGCCTGCCCCTGCATTTACTCTTTTTTTTTTTTTTTTTTTTTTTGACAGGCAGAGTGGACAGTGAGAGAGAGAGACAGAGAGAAAGGTCTTCCTTTGCCGTTGGTTCACCCTCCAATGGCCGCCGCGGCCGGCGCGCTGCGGCCGGCGCACCGCGCTGATCCGATGGCGGGAGCCAGGAGCCAGGTGCTTTTCCTGGTCTCCCATGGAGTGCAGGACCCAAGCACTTGGGCCATCCTCCACTGCACTCCCTGGCCACAGCAGAGGGCTGGCCTGGAAGAGGGGCAACCGGGACAGAATCCGGCGCCCCGACCGGGACTAGAACCCGGTGTGCCGGCGCCGCTAGGCGGAGGATTAGCCTAGTGAGCCGCGGCGCCGGCTAACTCTTGACAGCCACTCTGTAGCATAGCTAGATACAGTTCTCATTTTATAGATAAAGAGACTGAAACATGCCGAGCTAAATAATTCCTCATTCAAAATCTGAACCCATTTCTTTCTTGTAGAGTCTGCAGCGCTTGTTTTGTCCACATACCACATTACCTTCCCTCATTTAAAATGAAGGTTCTGTGCCATAGAAGGTGTTTTATACACAATGAATGTTCCACGAATTCATGAAAAAATTGGAAATTAAAGCAAAAAATATAAACTTTATTTTTCATAAGATCCACCAGGTTCAAGACACTTTTGCAAGGAATGAAGGCAGCCATTTGTTCCAAGTCCAAAGAATTGAAGCTCCTGGTAACTTAATCATGTCAGTGAAACCTTTTTTCCACTATTATCTGAAGAAAAATGACTGGTCTTTATAAAGTTTATTTTTATGACTAAAAAACAAAGTCAGAAGGAGCCAAATCAGGACTATAAGGTGACTGCCTAAAGATTTCCCATCAAAACTCACCAAATTGCCCTTCTTAGATAGTAGGGATGAGCAGGAGCATTGTCACAGTAGAGATGGACTTCCTGATAACACTTTCCTCAGTGTTTTTCCTTTAACACTTTGGCTCACTGATTCAGAACTCTCTCAGAATAAGCAGATGTTATTGTTTCTTGCTCTTTGAGAAGGTCAACAAGCAGAATATTTTGAGCATCCAACAAAATTTGTCATGACCATTGCTTTCAACCAGTCTGTTTCTGTTTTGGTTGGATCCAGTCCATCTTTTGGAAGCTGTTGCTTTGATTGTGCTTTGTCTTCAGGAGCATATTAGTAAAGCTGTGTTTCATGTCCTGTTACCATTCTGCAAAGAAATGCTTCAAGATGTCAATTCTGGGGCTGGCACTGTGGTGTAGTTGGTAAAACTACCACCTGTGACTCCAGCATCCCATTTGGGCATTGGTTTGAGTCCTGGCTGCTCCACTTCCAACAGCTCCCTGCTAACGTACCTGGGAAAGCAGAGGAGAATGGCCCAAGTGCTTGGGCCCTTGCACCCACATGGTGGAAGAAGCTTTTGGCTCCTGGCTTCGGACTGGCCCAACTCCAGCTGTTGTGGCCGTTTAGGGAGTATACCAGTGGATGGAAGATGTTCTCTCTCTCTGTCTCTCTCTCTCTCTTTCTCTCTCTACTCCCCCTTCTCTCTCTTCTTGTAACTCTGCCTTTCAAATAAAAAAGAATTGTCAATTCCATTTTCTTAAAATTTCCATTAAATCTCTGCTCTTATCTGTAGCTGATCTAGGCACAACCGATTTGGAACCCACTGAGTGGAATGTTCCCTTCACTTTAGTTTTTTAGTCAGAATTGTGTAGTCAAGATGTCTTGAGGGGCTAGCGTTGTGCCGTAGTGGGTAAAGCCGCCGTCCGCAGTGCCAGCATCCCCTATGGGCACCGGTTTGAGTCCTGGCTGCTCCACTTCCTATCCAGCTCTCTGCTATGGCCTGGGAAAGCAGTAGAAGATGGCCCAAGTCCTTGGGCCCCTGCACCCACATGGGAGACATGGAAGAAGCTTCTGACTCATGGCTTCAGATCTGCACAGCTCCAGCAGTTATGGCCATCTAGGGAATGAACCAGCAGATGAAAGACCTCTCTCTCTTTCCCTCTTTCTCTCTCCCTCTCTCTGCCTCTCCGTAACTCTTTCAAATAAATAAATAAATCTTTCAAAAAAAGATGTCTTGAGTATTGGATGCTGTGTCTGCTGTTACTTATTGATCCTCTTAAATTAGGGCACAAGTAAGAGTAGTTTTTTTTCTCATACTTTGATGTTGATGATCTGCTGCTATGGGCTTCATCTTCAGTTATCACATCTGTTCTTAAAATATGTTGTCCATTTGTAAACTGCTGATTTATTTGGGGCATTGTTGCTGTCAACTTTTTGGAAAACATCAGTGATTTCACTATTTTTCTACCATGGCTTCACTATGAATTTGTTGTTTGCTATCTCTTCAGTTTAACAAAAATCTTGTTGCTCTGATAGGGAGTCCTTTCAAATTGCTATCTTATTCTTAGTGCCTCATGCTAGTTCCTGTTCAGACATGTTATTATAAGTTAGTATGAGCATATTTGGGTTCAAAAATATTTTGAAGTTCATGCATAGCTTCTTCATAATATGAATTTTCTATGAACTTTTTAAAAACTTCTTGTATATATAATATATTGGTTACACTTATTGAGTGCTAATGGATGAGAACTGTGTGCTATGTTGACAAAATGTAGTGCATCTTTAGGAATCCATCATTCTCTACAGGGTTGCACCCCCCAAAATTAAACTTGGTTGAGTAAATGTGAGAACTGTTGAGAAGATGTGTAGGCATAACTCTTGAAATGTTTTATATAGTATATACATACAGATTTCTATTTTAAAGCAAAAGATAATCACAGTGCCTACTGCTGAGTCCTATTTCTGCATAATTACCAGGAATTTATTTTCTTCTGAAATTTATTTTCTTCTGAAATTATTTTCTGCAAAGTAGAAATTTAACAATTCCATTGCCTTCACTGAATACTTTTTATCTTTTATGTTTAGGTTATCTTCATTGTAATGAATACGATAGTCTGAGATTGAGGTGGCTGAAGCAGACGTTAGAATCTTTCATCCCACAGCCTTTGATAAATACAATTAAAGTGTCTGAATTGGATGGCAGAGACATGGGAGAATCTCAGCCTGAAAGCTTTGACAAGGTACTTTTATTACATTGTGATGAGATGATGCACTGCCAGTGATTCCACTATTATGTTGCTTTGTTGTTGTTTTCCGTTTGCTCCCAGACATATCCTGACACAGTTTGTCAGAACTCTGAGAAATTTTGAAAAGGTGACCGTGAAGGCAGTTTTCATTTGATGGTAAGCATAGCTCAAAGGAAGTGATAACTTTGGGATTGGGTATTACCAAATTTTTTGTGTTTCCAGGTATCTCAAAGATAACTCAGGAAAAGATCCATATTATTTGGGTCAGTACACAAACATGTGTACTATACTGCTTTAATTTGGAACATTTCATGTCAGAGTATTGCATTTTAAAAAACAGTCAATTTAGTAAGCTGAAATTTAAATATTAATTCTTGAAATGTTCAGAATTCAGATATACTCATACAGTAATATCTGTTTAAGTTGGGTATTTTTTGTAAAGATTTGGCTTGTGTTCATCAAGAGTGTCAAATCTAAGCTTAATAAACCTCTAGTCTTATCATCTTCCTCTTCTAAATGAAACAAACACTGAAAAGTATATAGATAATTTTTCTAAGTGTTAGTGCAAAAATGTCAGAGAAAATTTACCTTGATGTGTTTTAAGCTTCAAAGAAAAATATTAATTTATTTGTTGCTTTGCATGTATTTTCAGTGCAGATTTGCATCGTTCGTCCTTTTTCTTTTCCAGGTGTTAGTTGATGCTCCATGTTCAAATGATCGAAGTTGGTTGTTCTCTTCTGATTCACAGAAAGCAGCCTGTATGATAAGTCAGAGAAGGAATTTGCCTGTTCTACAGATAGAACTGTTAAGGTGAGCACTGTTAATTCAAAGTGTCTTTTGGCTTCTCACATAATTTAAATAGGTGAAGCAAAATATATCAGGCCCCAAAATGAAGGGCTTCCTGTGTAGATGTCAGTGATTATTCCTCCTAAAGCTGCACTTACAAAAGACCTCACCCCCTCTCTTTCAGCTCCTATGTTGCAGTGAAATATAGGAATGGGGTGGATTGTCTTAGAAAAGCACCATGACTACTATGGTGCAAAGTTGTTTGCTTACCAAGCCCATCCCAAGCCTCAAGTTCATCACACTATACTTTCTTTCACCAGAGTCTGAGCAGCCCCTCCATCCTTCTGTAAAAGTAGTCATAGAATAAGATGTATTTTTTGGTAATGTTGTGGATGAGTTAGCCCCCTAGGAAGTTGTTGCTCATTGTTAGCACTTATTTCCCTTATAAGAATTTTCCAGAAGGGCCTGGCTACCAAGAAATAGGAGTCTTCAAAATGTTTGTATAGAATGTGTATTATGAAACAAATTAAATATTATTTCAAAATATTTGTGCACTAAAATAAGCTTATATTTTAATTCTGCTTTTCCACAAACTTTCTGAAATGTGCTTATATTTTGATTTTCTTCAAAACTAAGGTATTTGGGGTCATTCTTATTATAATTCCAAAAGAGGTTTCAAATTATAACCTACTGTCAAGTAATTTTTGTTATTTAATGTTGAATAAAAATTCTCTGTGATATTTAAAATATAGTTAAATTGTACTTTATCATTCACTACCTCTTCTGGCAATGTGCTTTTTTTCCAACTTTTGGCTAATACACAGCAGTGTACATATGCCAGTACCTAAACATGAAACTAATATCAATACGGAGCCTCATTTGTGTACCTGATTTATTTGTCAGCATATTACAGTGAGTCTTGGTGGTACCTACCAGAAGCTTTTCTCGACATTTCTCATCTGGTACTTAGACCATTTCTTTGTATACTTCTGATGTCAGCCTTTCCTGTAAGAAAAGAAGACACTGAAAACTCTATCTTCCTTTCCCTTTATCTCTTGGTTGGTCAGCTTTGAGATATTTTCTAAATCCTTCTCTAAGCCATTTTTCTAACCCAAATTTCATTGTTCTGACTTCTCAATTAATGATTTCTATTTGGACCTTGCCATTGTTAACCTGTATATCATTTAACAGATATTAAATCTTGTGATGAATTATTAGCATTGTGACCCCCAACATTTTTTTTAATTCATGACTAAACGACCAGGCATAATTGACAGTATTATTTTTCTTCTCTTCTTCATGAAAACTCCAACACTGAGTTTTTTTTTTCTTCCTGTTCATCACTTAGCTTTCTGTGTGTTATATTCCATCTCCTTCTTTTCTTCCAGTTTGTCTTAACTCTATCTTTTATTTCCTTTACCCTTATAAAGCTATTCTAATTAAAGTTTTTAAAGCCCCCTTAATTGTAAGAGGATATTTTTCTAATTTTACCTGATCTATTTTTAAAATGTGTTTGATAAAATTTTATTTTATTTTTTTAAAAGATTTGTTTATTTATTTGAAGGTCAGAGTTACACAGAGAGAAAAGGAGAGGCAAAGAGAGAGAGATCTTCCATCCCCTGGTTCGCTCCCCAATTGGCCGAAACTGCTGGAGCTGCGTTGAACTGAAGCCAGGAGCTTCTTCTAGGTCTCTCATGCAGGGGCTGGGGCCCAAGGACTTGGACCATTTTCTACTGCTTTCCCAGGCCACAACAGAGAGCTGAATTGGAAATAGACTTAAACCAGCGCCCATGTGGGATGCCGGCATTGCAGGTTGTGGTTTACCCATTATGTCACAGCACCGGCCCCAAGAATTTTATTTTTTAAAACATTTATTTATTTATTTATAAGGCAGAGAGGGAGAAAGAGAGAGAGAGAGAGATCCCTCTAGTTCACTTCAGAAATCACTGCAACAGCTGGGTCGGCCAGGCCCTAGTCGGGAGCCAGGAACTCCATCCTGATCTCCTATGTAGATGACAGGGGCTCAAATATTTGAGCTATCTTCCACTGCCTTCCCAGGCACATTAGCAGAAAACTGGATCAGAGGTGGAATAACCAGGACTGGAACCAGTGCTCCAGATATAGTATGTCAGTATTGCATGCAGTATCTCAACTTGCAGTGCTACGACACTGGTCCCAGTTGATAGAATTTTGAAATTGTATTTTTAATTATATAATTCATGGAAACATTTACATTTAAAAAATAAGTAAAATAATGTAGGTCAAACAAAATCCCCCTTGGCCATATACCCAGCCAAATACCAACTTTCTTCACAGAGTGAACTATTGGACATGTTTGGTATATATTCTTTTTTTTTTTTTTTTTTTTTTTTCTGACACAGAGAGAGAGACAGAGAGAAAGGTCTTCCTTCTGTTGGTTCACCCCCAAAATGGCCACCACAGCCAGCATGCTGTGCCGATCCGAAGCCAGGAGCCAGGTGCTTCCTCCTGGTCTCCCATACAGGTACAGGGCCCAAGCACTTGGGCCATCCTCCACTTCTAGGGCCACAGCAGAGAACTGGACTGGAAGAGGGGCAACTGGGACAGAATCCGGCGCCCCAACCGGGACTAGAATCCTGGGTGCCGACGCCGCAGGCGGAGGATTAGCCAAGTGAGCCGCGGCGCCAGCCTGGTATATTCTCTTTCAAACTTTTTCTATACAATTATATACACATAAAGAAATACATTAAAAATAGCAACTAGCATGTATATTGTCCATAACTTCCCCCTTTTTTGTATTTAATATTTCTTTGTCTTTTCCCTCTATTTTATTCTCCTTAATCTGTGAAATATTTAGGAGGATCACTTTATTGTATTCTATTTAATACTCTACTTTTGGATGCTTACCTGTTTTAGTTTATTTCCAGGTGATAAAAATTCAGGTTAGAACAAATACCAAAGAGCAAACTATGGCAGGTTTCTGGTCTGTGTTTACTTTAAATTCATAGCTAAGTAAGAATGGCTGAGTGCAAACAGCTACTCTATGATTTTTTTTTTTTTTTTTGACAGAGTTAGACAGTGACAGAGAGAGACAGAGAGAAAGGTCTTCCTTCCATTGGTTCACCCCCCAGATGGCTGCCATGGCCGATGCACTGCGGCCGGCGTGCTGCGCTGATCCGAAGCCAGGAGCAGGTGGGTACAGGGCCCAAGCACCTGGGCCATCCTCCACTGCATTCCTGGGCCACAGCAGAGAGTTGGACTGGAAGAGGAGCAACTGGGACAGAATCTGGCGCCCCAACAGGGACTAGAACCCGGTGAGCCGTGGCGCTGGCTAGTTTTTTTTTTTGTTTTTTTGTAAAAGTTTGTTCTTAAATGTACAACAGGCTGCAAGGCAGTACATGATAGGGAATCTAGATGTTTAGATAGGAATGGAATACACGGTTACCAATGCCTCAGAAACAAAGGAACAGACTACTTTTTGTGAGTTTTCATTTCACTGTGGCCAGCAGGCTCTTCCTCTCTAACTATACTTTTAGCTCTTCAGGTTTCTTCTGCTTCTCTTTTTGTTTCTCCTCGAAAACCTGCACCCTCTTGGGCTTTTTTGTGCTGCCAGACATGATATCTTTCCCAGACCCTGCAGCCTCCTTTTTTTTTTTTTTTTGGAGTTTACAAAGAGTTCTTAATTTTGTCTGAATGAACAGGTATATTAGCATTTTTCTGATTTAAATATCAAGAAGTAGAACTGAGTATCAATATAATGGTTATGCTGAATTGTTTTCCAGAAAGGCTACTGCAGTTTATACTCTACTGTACTTAACTTTGTTGACTCTCAAAACATTCTCTTCCCTTGACATTCATGATCATCTGCTTTTTTCTTCCTCCCCCTAACACCCACCACACACTTCTTTGGTTATTCCTTCTTTGTATTTTTCTTAATTTGCTTGTGATCAGCTCATCCTCAAAATTCTGGGTGTCATTAGTCTGTTGATATTAGTCCTTGTCTCATTCTGATGGCTTTCATATGTTACAAAATGATGTCTCCCAAAAAGGAGTGTATGTCTTGGCTCAGAACTTTCTCCTTAGCCTTAAACCCATATATTCATCTGCTTATAAGACATCCCCTAACAAATAAAACTCAAAGAGTCAAATTAAAGCTCTTAATTTCTAATGCTCTCTGAGCCCCTCCTCCCCAAAATAAACAAAACAGAAACCTCACCAATGTGCATCTTCTCCCACTTTGCTCTTGGTAAATGCCATATCACCGTGCATTTTCCTAAGTCTGAAATCTGTCTCCAGCTCCCTTCTTCTCCTTATGTTTAATCAATCACTAAGATGTCTCATTTGTTCCTGTTAAAATATTTCTCAAATGTATCCATCTCTCTTCATCCCTAATAGCCTAACCTCAGCCACCAGCACCCTTCACCAGATATATCCGACTGACTCATGACCTTCCTGCCAGTCTCCAGTTGTGAGCTCTACCACTTCATTCTTCACAGTGAAGCCAAAGTGATACAACTGAAATGTAAATCTGAATGCACCATTATTCTTCTGGAAATCCTATAGAATTCCCTGTTACCAGCAAGATTTCAAACTGTTGCTATCATATTCAAGTCTTCTTTTGTTTTGGCTTCTCCTTACATCACTAGTTTCATTCTCTTAGGACTCTTGTTGCATTGTGTTTCAACCGAGCAGTTCTTCGAACACTCTATACAGTGTCTAATTTCTGAGGCCAGTATATTTCCTGATCCTTTTGCCAGATAGTTCACTTCATCCTCCTCTCTCTCCCGGCTAACTTTACTGGTTCTTCAGGAATCAGTTCTCACAGCTTATTATTGTAGTCTTGCTGACACCCCAGCACTGGTACTGATATTCTGTGCTTATCTTTACCTTCATTAAAAATATGTGTTTTTTTGTTAGTTTCTTTGCTAGGCATTTGTCTATACTCGTCTGTCTCTTCAACAAGACTGTAATCCCCATGAGAACAGAGATGTTTCATTGTTTTTATCCCCACCATTTCATTCAGTCTCTGTCATGTGGAAAGGGCTTAGTAAATAGTTGTTTAAAACAGTAAATCATAAGGGCTGCGTATTTAGAATTTGCCCCTGTAATCAAATTTATAGCAAAGTTAATCTGACAGAAATAATGATGTAATCATTATTGTGCTGCGTGGTAATTAGGCATAAGTTTAAAGCAATTCACATAATTTATTTAGATAAGTATTACTTTTATATAGCCAAAACATGGTTTTAGCTTTAGATTTTTTGTCCATTTAACGAATTTCTCCTACCATCATATAACATTTAGTCATAATCACGAAGAACATGCAGATAGATGAGACTCAAGGCTTACACAAAACAAGCTCTTCCTTAGTGGCCACTTCTCTGTGCTCTTATCTAAACCTCTAAAAAGAATAACTTGAGTACCGTATTACTTTAGTAACAAATTGGCAGGGCACAAAACTGACATCTCCATCACAGTGAGTATAGGTTTTCATGTAATCATTTGTGATTGGGAAAGGCTGTGACACCAGCCATTCTTTTCTTTGAGCAACTGCTCTGCAGTCTCTCTCTGTGTTCTTCCTGGGCTGCGTGAGAGGTTTTGGAGCTACTTGAAGCAGTTGAAACTCTCAGTTTTGGCTGTGTGATTCTGACGATAAAGAAAAATGAGCTGGATGCCCAAGCTACAGGCACACAAAATGGTTTGATCCCCCACATCTATAAATCCTGGGGTTAAAAAGATAAAGGATAAAATGATAATAGCTGACATAGTATCTCTTTTGTCTCCTGTCCTTGACTTCAAAAAAGAAAAAAATAAAAGACTACAGTAATTTTATCATCAGATAGCTCTATTATATCACTGTCACTTACAAAGAAGCTTCCTTTGCCTGTCTTCCAAATCATCTTTACTTAGTTACTGCCTTACCTTTCTTTACAAAAGGTAATCCTTTTATTCCACAGTAAGAGTTAAAGAGGTTTTAAATGCAAATGACCAAGAGACTAAATACATTGATTTGTATGAGTTTTAGTCAGACTATGAAGGACTAATATCAGATCCTTATTTGCATTTGCAAAGAGCAATTAGAAAGTAAGCAAGCAAATATTGCCTTGCCTGATATTGTGAACATTGAATGGTACCCAGAAGGGAGAAGACCTGGAAAGGGTAGTCAAGAGGCAAAAAGGTAGAACATTTTGGAAGTGCTGTTTTTTTTTGTTTTGTTTTGTTTTGTTTTTTCTGACAGGCAGAGTGGACAGTGAGAGAGAGAGACAGAGAGAAAGGTCTTCCTTTGCTGTTGGTTCACCCTCCAATGGCTGCCGCGGCCGGCGCGCTGTGGCTGGTGCACCGTGCTGATCTGAAGCCAGGAGCCAGGTGCTTCTCCTGGTCTCCCATGGGGTGCAGGGCCCAAGCACTTGGGCCATCCTCCACTGCACTCCCTGGCCACAGCAGAGAGCTGGCCTGGAAGAGGGACAACCAGGACAGAATCCGGCGCCCCGACTGGGACTAGAACCCAGGGTACCGGCGCCGCAAGGTGGAGGATTAGCCTAGTGAGCCGTGGCGCCGGCCCGGTAGTGCTGTTTTTTTAAAGACTAAACTTATATCTGCATATGTCTGTTGACAGATACTTTATGTCCTCCATGGCTGTATTTATGTTCATTTATTTTTATCAGAAATTATTTGTATTTAAATTAAATAGGCAGTCTGTATAGTGTTTAGAACTTTAGCTTTTAAAAAGATGATATTCTAAAAAAAATGTTAAAAAAGATGATATTCTATAACCAAATATTCTATAAATATTAATCTGCATATTTTTATGAATATGGTTACTTAAATGAAAATCAACATTCTAATAAATTTTTTACTGTTACATTTTAAAAAGAGGTATTAGTTGCTGTATAATATTCTTTTTAAAATTCTTTTTTTTAACTTTTTAACCTATCCACAAAGAAATGGAAAAATTAGGATCTTTCATTGGATTCATAAAGCATGAAGATAAAAAGGTTACTTCTGAAGTATAATAGAGAAATGGAATTAAATGATTAGCTTGGGTGTGGGTAGCTAACCTAGCAGTTAAAATGTCTGTGTTTCACGTAGGAGTGCTAGGTTCTTCCTAGCTCTGGCTCCTGACTCCTGACTCCAGCTTCCCTCCAATGAGTATCCTGGGAGGTAGCAGTGATGTCTCAAGTAATTGGGTTCCTACCACCCACATGGGAGACCTAGATTGAGTCCCTGGTTCCTAGCTCTAACCCAGCCCAGTCCCAGATGTTGGGGGCATTTGGGGAACGAATCAGTGGATAGAAGTGCTCCCTTTCTCTCTCTCTCTCCCCCTCTCTCTCTTTCTCTTTTTCTTCCCTGTCTCCTCTTCCCTCTCTCTCTTCCTCTGAATGAAAGTTTATTTTGATACAAAACAGTTTTGAAACCTATGAATATTTTTTTTTCATAATATGCATTTTCATGAAGTTTTTGAAGACCCCTAGTATGAGTCTCAAAAATTTTTGCACCAAATAAACTTTGAATTTCATCTTCCATGAACATTTTTACATGTAAGTTTTATAAAATTCTCTCAAGTTTATGTCTCCAAACTGTTTTAAGAAGATAAAATGAGTGATGGGTATTTGGCACAGCTGTTAAGCTACCACTTGGAGTGTCTTGATCACAAACTGAAATGCTTGGGTTCAAGTCTCTTTTCTCCACTCTAACTTACTACTAACGCACGTCTTTGAAGCAATGTTAATGATTCAAATAGCTGGGTCCATGCCACCCACATGGGAGACTCAAATTAAGTTCCAGGCTGCTAGCTTTGGCCTCACTCAGCCCTGGTTGTTACAGGCATTTGCAGAGTGAACTAGCAAATATGAGATCTCTTTCTGTTTCAAATAAATAAAATTATTTTTTTAAAGTAAGGTAATTTAGAGGCCAGTGTTGTGATGCAGTAAATTGAGACACTACTTACAACACCAACATCCCATATCTGAGTGCTGGTTTGATTCCCAGCTGTTCCACTTCTGATCCAGCTTCCTGCTAATGTACCTAAGGAAGATAGCAGAAGATAGCCCAAATAACTGGGCCCCTGCCACCCATGTGGGAGACCAGGATGGAGTACCTGGCTGCTTTGTGCCTGGCCCAGCCCTGGGTATAGCTGCCATTTGAGGAATGAACCAGTGGAGGAAGATAATCTCTCTCTCTTTCTCTCTCTCTCTTTCTTTTTCTCTGTTTCTCCCTTGCACTCTCTGTTGCTTTGTCTTTGAAATAAATAAATTCTTAAATAAAAGATAAGGGAGGAGATGTACAATTTGGTACACGCTCAATCGGACTTGCCCCAAATGGTGGAGTTAGAATCATGCCAGGGGATTCCAATACAATCCCATCAAGGTGGCATGTACCAATGCCATCTCACTAGTACAAGGGATCAATTTCAGTTCACAATTGATCACACTGATAGGTCTAAGAGTCAAAGGGATCACACAAACAAATCTAGTGTCTGCTAATACTAGCTGATAGAATCAAAGAGGGAGAGAACGATCCATCATGGGAAGCCGGATACACAGTAGGCTCATAGAATGGCAGATGTCCTAAACAGCACTGTGGCCTCAGAATCAGCCCTTAAGGCATTCGGATATGGCTGAAGAGCCCATGAGAGTATTTTAGGCATGGAAAGCCAAGACACTGGGAAAAAAAAAAAAAAAAAAAGGAGACCTAAATGAACGATCTCTGCGAGTGAGATCCCAGTGGAAAGAACGGGGCCATCAAAGAAGGAGGTACCTTTCTCTGAAGGGAGGAGATAACTTCCACTTTGACTATGACCCTGTAGGAATAAGATCAAAGTCGGCGAACTCAAAAGGCTTCCATAGCCTTGGCAACTCATGACTAGAGCCTAGGGAGATTACTGACACCATAAACAAGAGTGTCACATTGTTAAGTCAACAACAGGAGTCACTGTGTACTTACTTTTCATGTGGGATCTGTCCTTAGTGTGTTGTCCAATGTGAAGTAATGCTATAACTAGTACTGAAATGGTATTTTACACTTTGTGTTTCTGTGTGCGTGCAAACTGATGAAATCTTTACTTAATATATACTGAATTGATCTTCTTTATATAAAGATAATTGAAAATGAATCTTAGGCCAGCGCCGCGGCTCACTAGGCTAATCCTCCACCTTGCAGCGCCGGCACACCGTGTTCTAGTCCTGGTCAGGGCGCCAGATTCTGTCCCGGTTGCCCCTCTTCCAGGTCAGCTCTCTGCTGTGGCCCGGGAGTGCAGTGGAGGATGGCCCAAGTGCTTGGGCCCTGCACCCCATGGGAGACCAGGATAAGTACCTGGCTCCTGCCATCAAATCAGCGTGGTGCGCCGGCCGCGGCAGCCATTGGAGGGTGAACCAACGGCAAAGGAAGACCTTTCTCTCTGTCTCTCTCTCTCTCTGTCCACTCTGCCTGTCAAAAAAAAAAAATAAATAAATAAATAAATAAAAAAGAAAATGAATCTTGATGTGAATGGAATGGGAGAGGGAGCGGGAGATGGGAGGGGTGCGAGTGGGAGGGAAATTATTGGGAGGAAGCCATTGTAATCCATAAACTGTACTTTGAAAATTTATATTTACTAAATAAAAAAAAAAAAATAAAAGATAAGGTAATTAAAAAGGAAGATAAGAATGAGGCAAAGATATAAGGAATCATTGAATATAAGCCAATTTTACTCATGGAGTGCCTTTTCAAAGTATGCATTTATCAGGCTGGCGCCATGGCTCACAATCCTCCGCTTGTGGTGCCGGCATCCCATATGGGCGCCGGGTTCTAGTCCTGGTTGCTCCTCTGCTGTGGCCCGGGAGAGCAGTGGAGGATGGCCCAAATGCTTGGGCCCCTGCACCCGCATGGGAGACCAGGAAGAAGCACCTGGCTCCTGGCTTCAGATCGGCGCAGCGCCGGCGGCCATTTGGGGAGTGAACCAGCGGGAGGAAGACCTTTTTCTGTGTCTCTCTTTCTCTGTCTATAACTCTACCTGTCAATTAAAAAAATATATATATACATTTATCATCACTTCTCAAAATAATTTTTGAACTGGTCACTTATTTTTTAAATGAGAAAAATATGGAACACTTCTTGAATTTGCATGTCATGCTTGTGCAGTGGCCATGCTAATCTGAGCTGCTCATTGTATTATATACTATGTATATACTATATAATCTACTTCTTTTACCTTATTTATATTTAGAAATATTAAGAATTATTGAGTGGGAAAATATACTGAAAATGATATACATCTTATTTTTTTAGAAAGTGGCCATAATATTTGTGCAGCAGAAAATTACATGATTTTTAGGTGGGAAGTGTGAACTGAAGAGTATGATTTATAACAAAAATGTAGGTATCTTATTGCAGTAATGGATCATGTCATCCATTTCCCAGAAGGAAATCAATCACATATAAAATAGTGACCCCTTTTGGTTTTCTTTTCACACTACTTAACAAGTAAAATTCACTTTGTGAATTCATTGAAAAAGGAACCTTGGCGTATTTGATAACAACTTGAAAATTTGTATAAATCATCCACATAACAATCCTTAAAAGTGGTACTCTGACAGCAAGAATCGTTTCTTAAAAAGAAACATTAAAAAAAAATCACTGACATCTGTTCTCTGATATTCTATACCTAAGTCAAGAGACACCTAATGACTGTGGAATGTATGTCTTCATTATTCATTAGCGTAGTGACCAGAAAATTGATGTGGAGAGTTGTGATGGAAAAATAATCTTTGGATTAATGGTTCTATCAGCATGGAAGATTTTGAGCACACTTTCTGCTATGCTTGTGTTTTCTTTTTAGGGTTAAAATAATTCAATTAATGTTACATAGTGTCATCATATGCTTAATTATATGCTTGGAATCCAGAAAACAAAAGCGAACTACTGCTGCTATGACTACTCTCTTCTTATTCCTGCTCCTCTTCCTCTTCTCCACCTTCTTTCTTTCTGTTTTAATTCATTTTTTAAATTAGGTGGCAGAATTCAGAGACTATGAGATTAAAAAAATCTATACTTTGTGTGAAGTGCACACTCCTTTTTAACAAGAATTTACTGACCAGAATTTTCTACAGTAAATGAAGGTGTAAAAGGTTGAAACGTCCAAAGCTAAAGTTTGTAGCTGTTGTATTTTTGTTTATAACAATGCATCCAAAATCTAAATTAACAATATGAAATACAGTTGCCTTGTCAATATTTATTAATTTTTCCAATATATATATTAAATATTTATTTTGTATGTGAACCTTTACTAAGCACTGCAGATACTAAAATAAATAGAAAATGATCCTTGTTTTTAAGATCTTCGGAGCAATTCTCATAACATGTGTTAAGGCCTATAATAGAGGGAATTACTAGGGTTGGTTGAGAGCAAGAAGGGGGTCCCTAACTTTGCTCAGTTTAAGGATGGAATGCAATAATAGGAAGGGCTATTTTTCAGGGCTGACATTGTGGTGTTTTAGGGATTTCATTCATCAAAGCTACCACTTGCAGTGCTGGCATCCCATGTAAGCGCTGGTTTGTTTCAGCAGCGCCACTTCCAAACCAGCTCCTTGCTGATGGTCTGGGGAAAACAGCAGAAGATGGCCCAAGTGCTTGAGACCTTGCTACCCATGTGGGATACCTGGATAAAGCTCTTGGCTCCTGACTTCAGCCAGGCCCATCCCCGGCCATTGCGGCCAGCTGGGGAATGAATCAGTGGATGGAAGACCTCTCTCTCTGTCTCTCCCTCTATCTCTGTAATTCTGATTTTCAAATAAATAAATAAATCTTTTTTAAAAGAAGATCTATTTTTCAAAATAAGCAACAAATAAATATTTAAACTGATGTTATTCTTCTAATTTTCTTAATCATGAATATTAACAGTCTCAAAAATCACGTGGAAAGCACAAAAGAATATGAGGTCACTGTTGAAAGAAAAGGATTATATTACCTTTAACTGCATATAGTATTTATGTATTTATTTTTTATTTTTTGGCAGGCAGAGTTAGACAGTGAGAGAGAGAGACAGAGAGAAAGGTCTTCCTTCCATTGGTTCACCCCCGAAATGGCCACCATGGCTGGTGCGCTGTGCCAATCCGAAGCCAGGAGCCAGGTGCTTCCTCCCAGTCTCCCACACGAGTGCAGGGCCCAAGCACTTGGGCCATCCTCCACTGCCTTCCCGAGCCACAGCAGAGAGCTGGAGTGGAAGAGGAGCAACCAGGACAGAACCGGCGCCCTGAGCGGGACTAGAACCCAGAGTGCTAGCGCCGCAGGCAGAGGATTAACCTAGTGAGTCACGGCGCCAGCCTGCATATAGTATTTAAAACAACAGGAATCATAGTGATAATCTCTTTTCCTAGTTAATTTTTAATGAAAATTTTATTTATTAGCTTTTGAAGTGGCTATATTATATTGCTATTCATTCATTTTTTGTTCATTCAGATAGAAAAGTCTGAGACTTTTCCAACACAGTGTGATTAATGCAAAAAATAGTTAAAAAGCATATTCTTTTGGAGATTAAAACATTAACTTTTTCAGTGATATAGGCAAAAACTAGATAACTCTTCAGGGAAGGAGTTTCAACAGTTGGCCTGTGGCCGTTTCTCTTTTGACTTTCAGGGAACATTCCTAGGGTAAGAAAATAGTAGATGCCTCAATTATGTCTTCACATAAACATGTTGATAACTGATGCCCTTGATAAATAGACTAATGAGATTTAGTAAGAGGATAGTTCTTATTTATGGCATCCTTTGGACAGAAAGTCCCAATTAGGATTCTCCATGGTAAACACAATGTAGAATCTATAATAGGATTATGAATAAGCACATCCTTTAGGAGAATGTCATATAACCTATTCAACTCCCTAAAGTATATTGCAGATGTGACATAAATGTTCCACATTTTATGAGGTGACCTGTGAACTTTGCTTAGAGAATGAGTCTGAGCTAACAAGTACTTATCCAGGACTGGAAGACCTGGGGTCCCATATCAGATGCCCCAGATCATTCACTGCTTTCCTTGGGTCTTTTGATTGCTTCTATACTTGAAGTTTTTAGCAAAGCTTGATAGTTGGTTAGATGTCTGGTTTGTAAAACTCTGATTTGATAACCTGATCATTTGTGTTAGCTCATCCATGATCCCTAAGCAGACCTCTGTGATGAAGCTGAATTGAAAATTATTTGTCTAAGTCCCAGTTATAAGCCTGTTATTCCAGTCCCATATTTAAATTTTGAAACTCAATTCATTCAGCTGTCAGAAATTAAGAATCCTGCCCTTATTTGCCCTGCATGGAAGCATGATAGAGATGGTGAAAAGATGGGACTTGTTGGACCAGAATTCATCCAGCCAAAAGAACCAGGGAAGTTTCCATTTTGGCTCTATTCACTAGGGAAAATAATAACAGTGAATTCCATTCATTGACTACATTGGCTCTTCAACTCCTTTTTCGCATGGGCTCAAGAAAATGAGTGGAGAGAGCCTTGGAAGCACTCCAGCAAGATGCCTATTACTTTCTGCTTTGTAGTTGAGGGAATCTCTTCCTTTATTGAAATATGAGGCAAAAATTATGATTATTTCCCAGCTATTTATTTTCACAATCTGTTTTTATTTAGTGCCTTTTATGTACCAGGTAACAATGGTGAACAGGGTCAATTCATATCTTGTTTGACTTAGCTACTGTTCTTGTTCTAATTAACTCTCCATCATCTCTGATTCTGGACTCTCCATGTCTTCACCAACATCTGAGAAATTGTCCGACTTTATTTATTTATGTGAAAGTCAGAGTTACAAACAGAGAAATGAGGGATAGATAGAGAGATCTTCCATCAGCTGGTTCATTCCCAAGATGGTTGCAACAGCCAAGGCTGAGCCAGGCCAAAGTCAGGAGCCAGGAGCTTCTTCTGGGCCTCCCTTGTACATGGCAGGGACCCAAGCATTTGGGTCATCTTCTGCGCTCTTCCCAGGCAATTAACAGGGAACTGGATTGGAAGTGGAGTAGCCAAGACTTGAACCAGCAAGCAAGGTAAAATCTTAGATCACTTTAAAATTCTTGACATGTCTGTGCAAGTATCTCCTCCCTATTTTACTCCCTTTTGCATTTTTTATTTATTTTCTTTATGTGTGTGTGTTGTTTTTGTTTCTCACATTATAACTTTTTATGTAATTCATTATATCTGTATTTTTCTTTATGATTAATGATTTTTTGTGCATTATTTAAGAAATCATTATTTATCCCAAATAATCTTTTATTATTTTCTGTAAGATATTTTTTAAATCTATAATCCACTTACAGTTTAGTTTATTCAACATTATAGGGATTTTTAGGGATTTCATTCATCAAATTACTACGTCTCCTTCCATTTCTACTTTATCATGCATAAAATATTAATGTTTTTAAAATATATTTTATTTATTTATTTGAGAGGCAGAGTTACAGACAGAGAGAGGGAGAGACAGAGAGAAAGGTCGTCCATCTGCTGGTCTACTTCCCAAATGGCCGCAATGGTGGGAGCTGGGCCAATCTGAAGCCAGGAGCCATGACCTTCTTTCAGGTCTCCCATATGGGTGTAGGGGTCCAAGGACTTGGGCCATATTCTGCTGTTTTTCTGAAGCCATAGCAGAGTTGGATCAGAAGAGGAATAACCTGGACTCGAACCAGCACCCATATGGGATGCTGGTACTGCAGGCGGAGGCCTAGCCCACTGTGCCACAGTGCTGACCCAAAATATTGACTTTTGTTATATATTTTATACCTTTTGAGATGTTCTTAAGAATATTTCTTCTTTAATTTCTTAGTGTGGTGAGTTATATGATTTGACTTGTCTAATATGAAGCTACCCACATGTTTATCTTGAAGTGTGCTTGTGTGTTTGTATTTGTAAGTGACACTGACATATATATTTTTATTTTTGAGATATTCTTATCAGAATATGGAATTGTTTATACTAGTATAGTCTCATAAAATGAACTAAGAAGAGAACTCTCATTTGTAGTCTCTATGTAACATTCTATATTTTTGTTATTGTTGTTGTTGTTTTGTTTTTTTGTTTTTTGTTTTTTTTTTTTTTGACAGGCAGAGTGGACAGTGAGAGAGAGAGACAGAGAGAAAGGTCTTCTTTTGCCGTTGGTTCACCCTCCAATGGCCGCCGCGGCCGGCGCGCTGTGGCTGGTGCACCGTGCTGATCCAATGGCAGGAGCCAGGAGCCAGGTGCTTTTCCTGGTCTCCCATGGAGTGCAGGGCCCAAGCACTTGGGCCATCCTCCACTGCACTCCCTGGCCACAGCAGAGAGCTGGCCTGGAAGAGGGGCAACCGGGACAGAATCTGGCGCCCCGACCGGGACTAGAACCCGGTGTGCCGGCGCCGCTAGGCGGAGGATTAGCCTAGTGAGCCGCAGCGCCGGCCCAACATTCTATATTTTTAAGAAGCAAGTAAGTTTACGAACATTTATGTATCATGTATATATATACATGGAGACACCCAGGGAATGAGTAGTTCTCAAAAAAGTGGTATAGAATTCTACCTTATACAGTGTCATCAATGAAGAAGAATAAATTTTCAGAGAAATGACAAGAAAAAGAAAAAGGACTCTCAGTCTCTGGGTGGCAAATTAAGAGAAAGCAAAGTAAAACTTTTCATGGGAAGCAACTGATAGAAACCAGCACTGCATGATAGTGAAAAAATTCACAAGAGCAATTAGATAGAATGAAAAGATAATTTTTGGACATGCAGGTAGGACAGTAGGAAGCTGACAACTGCTACACAAAGACTGCAACCTAAAAAAGCATACTTGTAACTCTATTACCTTTTTAGGATGAATTTCCCCTGGTGCAACAGATTTTCCCAGGGAGGTGATTTGTATATCTGAGCAGGGATGCGGAGCCTGTACCACCACTATCTTTGAGACTTTCCCAGGACCATGTTGCAACCTTTCACATTCCCAGCAATGGATTGATAATGACAAATCTTTGACATTTGGGCAAAGTTCTCATCTTTCATAATTGTTTCAGGCTAAACAGGGGCAGTGCATTGGCCCTGCCTAATATTGTTGGGCCACCAGGTTTTGGGGTGTTGCGGGGTCCTGTTTGCAGAGAGCCAGCAGGTAAAGGAGCCTCAAGCAAGTGTGGGTGATCCAGTCCAGAAATATCTGCCATATTAACTGCAGGACTGTAAGTGGCCTCGTCCTTTTCTGTTCTAAAGTTATGAATCATTATCTTAAAGTGTCAGGCCAGCATTATTTTTCTGGAAATTATACTTCTGTAGAATTTTGACTGACAATATGGATAAAACACAAGGCTGAGAACTCTTCATCCCAGGCATTCTGTGCATAATTTTTAGGTATTCCAATGCTTCCAACAATATCTCTTGAAGAGTCAAGCCTTTCAACTCAGGATCATACCATTTGGGGCAATTGGCCAAAAGAAAGGGGCTGACGGAGTAGGCTTTCAACCTTATTAGTTGGGGTGAATTTCCCATCGTCCAACACATTTTCCCCAATAGGTGATTTGCGTTTCTGGAAACAGCTCCTGTTTTGTTTTGTTTTGTTTTGTTTTGTTTTGTTTTGTTTTTAATTCAATTCTTGACAGAACCGGCAATTGAAGCCATATGTTTATGGGGAGATTTTTTAAAATTTTATTTATTTTATTTAATTGAGAGTCAAAGAGAGAAAGTTTGTCCATCTGCTTGTTCACTCCTTAAATGTCCACAACAGCCAGGGCTGGGGCAGGCCAAAACCAGAAACCCTGAAATTCAATCCTGGGTCTACAACATGGGTGACTGAGAGACAACAACTTGAGCCATCACTTGCTGCCTCCTAAGAAGTGGAGTAAGGATCCTGATATAGGCATTCTTGATGTGAGATACAGATGTCTAAAGCAGTGTCTTAACCAGTAGACCAAATGCATATCCCACTTTGTTGGAAGAGTTCCAGCCACTGATTTAATTTTATTTATTTGATGGCCAAGTGACAAAAGGAGAGGTGAGGCACAGAGAGATCTTCTATCCACTGGTTCACTCCCCAAATGCCTGCAACAATTGAGGTTAGGCCAGGGTAAAGCCAAGAGCCAGAAACTCCATCCAGATTTCCCATGGGGGTGGCAAGAACCCAAGTTCCTGGGCCATTATTCACTGTCTTCCAGGCCTACGAGCAGAAGGCGGGGTCAGAAGTGTAGCCAGGACTTGAACCAGCCATTCTGATATGGGATACAGGCATCCCAAGCTGTGGCTTAAACTGCACCACAACACTTACTACTTGATTTTATTTATTTTTTTAATGGTTACATGAGTCTTTGAAGTTTTTTCTTTGGGTATATTTGCAGCAGCAGTGGAAATTGCCACTTGGGACACCCGTATCCCTTATTGTAGTACCTAGTTTGAATGCTAGCTCTCTGCTTCTTTTCCAGCTTCCTGCTAACGTCTACCTAAGGAGGCATAGATAGTGGCTCAAGTACTTAGGTCCCTGCCACTTATATGGGAGACCTCTTTTGTTTTGTGCTTCTGGCTTCAGCCTGTCCCAGCCCCAGTTGTTTCAGGCATTTGGAGAGTGAACCAGAAGGTGCAATATCTCCTTCTGTCTTTCTCTCTCTCTGCCTTTCAAAAAAATGAAAGTAAATAAATAAAAATTATTTTTTAAAATTTTTTCTTCTAAATCAGTTCTATACCTTTTGTTTTATTTTTTCCCATTATATCCAAGACTACAAACTAAGTGACATAAAATTATATACAGTATTTTATTGTTATATTTTTTAATGTTTGCTGGATTTATAGTGATATACTGCTTTTTATGTGGTGTGCGTACCTTTTGTTGTTGGTAATCAATCTTGCCTAAGTTTTGTCAAATTTTTATATCTTTCCAAGATCCGGAATTTAACTTAGTTGATTTTTTTTATTTTCCTCTATTTTCAAACATGGGAATTTTCGTTTTATCTTTCTTGCTGTTTTATTAATTTATTTGTGATTAGAGAATATATGTTATATCAGTCTCCTGAATTTTATTTCGATTTGCTTTATAGCTCCATATTAGATCAGTTTTATTATTTTATCTGTGTATGAGAGAAATGTGAATTTTACATTTATTAGTTAGTGTTTTACTTATGTCCATTAGGTGAGTTTGTAAAAAATTCTTTTTCTAAAAAAAGATTTATTTTATTTATTTGAAATACAGAGTTACAGAGAAAGGTAAAGACAGAGAGAGAGATTTTCCGTCCGCTGGTTCAGTCCCCAAGTTGCCACAGTTTTGGAGCTGCGCTGATCTGAAGTCAGGAACTTGGAGCCTCTTCTGAGTCTCCCACATGGGTTCGGGGACCCAAGGACTTGGACCATGCTCTACTTCTTTCCCATGTACATTAATGGGGAGCTGGATTGGAAGTGGAGCAGCCAGGACCGAACCAGCGCCTATATGGGATGCTGGCGCTGCAGGCTGGGGCTTTAACCCACTATACCACAGTGCCAGCACCCCTAAAAAGTTCTTTTCTTAAAATTTTCTATGGTATTAAAAACCGATTTTCCAGTCATTTATTGAAAGAGTATGTTAAAATCTCCCAAGTATAATTCGAATTTGTGCATTTCATTTTATAGTTCTGTCAAGTTTTACTTCATATATTTTAAAGCCTCGTTATTAGTAGTTTTTGGTTTGTCAGTGGTTTTCATACTATCATAGAACCATGGGGACCACTGCATATTATCCATGAAAGAGTAGCACTCTACTATCTGTACTTACTCTTGAGCCAGACAGTACTGCTTTTTAATTTAGTTATCTGTAATTTGGGTATTATTTAATTTGAATAGCTCCATCACTTAACACAACTGTTGTGTGCACTGTGTGGAGCTACTGAAATACTTTTAATAGTTAAGTGGCATAATTACATATATTTTAGGAACATCACTTTGTTACACATGGAGAATAGATACAAGGGAGCAAACAGAGAGAAGAAACTTATTAGGAAGCTCTGGAAATTTTTCAGATGAATCATGACTACCAATAGGTTAAATTTAGAACACAAAATTCTTCAAAACAAGGTATTTCATGTTAATTAACTCACATAGTTTATTCAGTTTGTAAAACATTATTTATGTTAAAAGGGGGTTAAATTATTGCACTGCACCCCATAAAGTACAAAAGTGCTGGTATTAATCAAAAATTTAAATACTTTAATAACTTGAAAAATATTTAATGGATATTTAAAGTGAACTGAGGAAACAATATAGTAAGTGTATAAATATTGGAAGCATAGGACCACATAAATCTTTCTATTTTAAAAAGTTTGAACTGGTTTTTTTCAGGACTTCTAAAGAGTAACTACTAAGTATAGCAGAAGATGACCTGGCTATTTTTGACTT
This sequence comes from Oryctolagus cuniculus, assembly GCF_964237555.1. Classification (NCBI taxonomy): domain Eukaryota; kingdom Metazoa; phylum Chordata; class Mammalia; order Lagomorpha; family Leporidae; genus Oryctolagus; species Oryctolagus cuniculus. The sequence continues at coordinate 48,530,828 of NC_091435.1, forward strand.
CCCAAGAAGTGCTTCTTTTGTTATTTGAGCATTCTTAATTATCGGTTGGTGTTCTATGTTCTTTTTGCCACTCTGAATCTTCTTTCTGCAGGAACAACTGCTTTATGATCCAAAGAATTTGACCTAAGGCTGAGAAAGCAAGATTAATCCAGCCTATCCATCAGGAGTCCTTGTGACTCTTTATTCTATTCAGAAAGGTTTTCCTAGCAGTTGCCCTCATTCTGTCACTCACTACAGGTGTCTGAACATACCATCCTATTGACCTAAATGAAGTCACTCAAATGCCTTTAAGTAAACTTTATAGGCTTTTAATTCTCTTATAGTCTGTCTGCTGCAGGAGTCAAATGACTTCTCTCAGAAGGAGATGGCCATTGTTTTCCTCACAAAAATTATTTCAGAAAATATTTTCAAACTGTGCTTTCTGAAGTCGTGGGGGTTCTGTAGTATTGTTTTAGGAGCTACCTTGTGGGAACAATTAGGGATAACAGGAGAGCTCCTTAGTCCACCACACCAAATCTTTTTTCTGGCTAAACTTGTAGAGTTTTGTTTTAAGAAAGTTTTTTCTTAAAAACAGCTTGAAAAAATTAAATTAAGGGCTGGTGTTTGCCATTTCAGTGTAGATGCCACTTGGGATGCCTGTATCTCATCTCTTATGGGAGTTCCTGGATTTGAGGCTCTGATCTGGAATCCAGCTCCCTGCTAATGCATACCTTAGGAGGTAGGAGATAATGGCTCTAGTAGTCAGGTACTGCCACCTATGTGGGAGACCTGGGGTTGAGTTCCCAGCTCCTGTTGGTCTGACCCAGCCCTGGTGTTGCAGGCATTTGTGCACTCAAGCAGCTGATGGGCCATCTGTCTATTTGCCTTTCAAATAAAATAAATAAATAACATTTTAAAAGTCATTTAAATCGAGCCGGCGCCGCGGCTCACTAGGCTAATCCTCCGCCTAGCGGCGCCGGCACACCGGGTTCTAGTCCCGGTCGGGGCGCCGGATTCTGTCCCGGTTGCCCCTCTTCCAGGCCAGCCCTCTGCTGTGGCCAGGGAGTGCAGTGGAGGATGGCCCAGGTGCTTGGGCCCTGCACCCCATGGGAGACCAGGAAAAGCACCTGGCTCCTGGCTCCTGCCATCGGATCAGCGCGGTGCGCCGGCCGCAGCACGCCAGCCGCGGCGGCCATTGGAGGGTGAACCAACGGCAAAAGGAAGACCTTTCTCTCTGTCTCTCTTTCTCACTGTCCACTCTGCCTGTCAAAAAAAAAAAAAAAAAAAAAAAAAAAAGTCATTTAAATCAGTGATAAGCCATCTCCATTCAGAAGTATACTTGCCACGTCCATCAAAATCACATCAGTTTTGGTGGTTGAAAAGACTAGATTTGACAGATCAAAGAGCCAGTCTTGAAATTAGACAGACTTAATGTGGTCTGCTCTCACTCTTTGCTGATTTAAGCAACACAAAACTGGATTCCTAATGTTAAGTCTTCGCTGCAGTTTTAATCACTGACCCCCTCCCACTCATGTTAATGAGGTAATGAACTGTTGGGAAGATGTGCTAATGTGAGATCTCCAAGTGGAGACTGGAAATAAATATGTTAAAAATTGTCATTTATAAGCTATTTCAGGAGTGTTTAATGTCATTACTATGTTCCACAGTATTATATCAAAAATATCCCTTCTTCAAGGTAAGAGCTTATTGCCAGAGGACAGAAGATAATTATCAGCATTGTATTTGTTTCTTAGGCTGACAAAAGAATAGCTGCTAGGTATACTATCTCTGAAAATAGCAAGCTGGATCATGCTTCCTTATCTTGAATTTACAGAGTTTCTTTGATAATAAACAGTTTGATATCTAGAAATTTGATTACTTACTATGAGCATAGTGAAAGGTACCCTCAAGGGTTGTAAAATAATACTTTTAAAACTGATGATAGCACTGGGTAGCTATCAACCTAGAAATATTTCTGTTTGGATGCTTATAGTACCTGGAATTTAATTTTAAATCTGCATTTATTTGATAAATTGTACATGAGCTTCAACTTTTCACATTAATGTTTTCCTTGGTCATAGTACATAATAGCGGTAAGGATTTTTTATTTGCTTTCTTGCCCAGACTGCTGTTTGCCTGAAGAAATAGTAAACTGATACAAGCAGAGTAAAATGATGAGAAACAGGCAGTGGAAAAATGAAAGAAATGAAAACTGCTAAAAAGGAACGAAAGCAGAAACTTTGAAAAGAAACACTAGAAGCCAGCAATATAACATGAAAATATGGAATAAAAAGGAAGAGTCCCCAAATATTTAGGAAAATGGAAGCAAAAATGAAATGAAGATTTAGACATTTGTCATTAGGAGAGACAATAAAGAAAAAAATTAGAGACAAAAGTTGCATAGAGCTCATAAAAGTTGGCAAAAAGATACAGTTTTACCATTTGTGAAGTTGACTTGTAGTGATTAAAACGTTTCTATTCTTTTGTTAAGTTAGGCCAATAATTTTTTTATTGTTATTATTTATTTGACAGATAGAGTTAGACAGAGAGACAGAGAGAAAGGTCTTTCTTCCATTGGTTCACTCCCCAAATGGCCGCAATGGCCTGCACCGCGCTGATCCGATGGCAGGAGCCAGGTACTTATCCTGGTCTCCCATGCGGGTGCAGGGGCCCAAGCACTTGGGCCATCCTCCACTGCCTTCCCGGGCCACAGCAAATAGCTGGACTGGAAGAGGAGCAACCAGGACTAGAACCGGCGACCATATGGGATGCCAGCGCCGCAGGCAGAGGTTTAACCAAGTGAGCCACGTTGCTGACCCCCCAATATTTTGTTTTTAAATATTAAGTTGATGTTTTTCCTTTGTAAAACCAGACCGTTTGCCATCCACGCTAGCTTCCTATTAGATTTCCTTTTTTTTTTTTTAACCACAGTGGCAGTATTGGGGATAATAGGCAATTTTGTACCAAATATCTCAATTTTAAAATAACAGTCATGGTTTTCCATAGAGTCAACTTTACTTACTAAAAGTTATCAACTTAATTAGAAATGAGACCACAGTTGCTTAGTAGCCCTCATTAACAGATTGTTTTATTTTCTGTAGGAGTTTATTTTCTATGACCCATGTTAGTAAATGCATTATTTCCAAATAAAGCCTCTGGCCTCTATCATTTCCATCTGTTCTATAACATAGTAGTTGGAGGTTGCCTTAGCTCTTTCCTACTCAGAATTTTTGCATGTTAGTTGCAATTTAATCTATTCCTTTGCTTTACACTGAAAAGTTCTCTTCATGGCCAGCCTCTTAATTGGGGTAACATTTATTCATTCATTCATTCATTTAATAAATGTATTTTAAGATTTAGGAACATACTTTCCCATTATGCTACTTACAAAAAATACAGAAAGAACATAAAATAACTTTTATATGCAAGGAGTTGAACATTTATTTATTGCTTAGGAAAAATAGCATAGGGAGGGGCTGGCGCCGTGGCGCAGTAGGTTAATCATCTGCCTGCAGTGCTGGCATCCCGTATGGGCACCGGTTCTAGTCCCAGCTGCTCCTCTTCCAATCCATCTCCCTGCTGTGGTGTGCGAAAGCAGTAGAAGATGGCCCAAGTAGAAGATGTCCTTGGGCCCCTGCACCTGCATGGGAGACTGGGAAGAAGCACCTGGCTCCTTGTTTCGGATCGGCGCAACTCCATCCATTGTGGCCATTTGGAGAGTAAACCAATGGATGGAGGAAATTTCTGTGTCTCTCCTTCTCACTGTCTGTAACTCTAACTCTCAAATAAATAAATAAAATCTTAAAAATAAAAATAGCATAGGGAGAAATTCCATAAGGAATCAGTGAAGGTTACAGACTATGTGAGCTTTGAAGTGATTCTTGAAGGATGAATAAAAGTATACCTGTTCTAAAAGTAATATTATGATTTTTGTGAAAAATTATTCATGTGAGCATTAGAAACTGCTAAGCATCTAGAAAGAGAAGACAAAGAATGGATTTTAACTTCTTGTCTTGATAGTTCAATTACACAATCTTGTCTATCTTGCTTTGCATGTGCAGATATTCTGATATATTCTGATACATACACATATATATATATATGTATGTGCATATATATATATATATATATTCAGAGAGGAATTCCTGTAAGTGACAGAAGGGGTTTGTTATTAGAACTAGATCCCATTCAGTTATGGGAGCTGGTTAAATAGTCTACATAAGTTTATATAAGAGTGCCCTACTTGCCCTACTTCTGGTGCTGGATTTGAAGTCAGCAGGACCACCAGCTAGCACATGAAATAGGGGAGGAGAAAGACATAGTAGGACTCATGAAGTCAAAGAGGAAATTCTTCTTTCTATCACCAGAATGTGCATAAATTTTTTACAACTGCTAAGCATCCAACTTTTCTGAAGTAGGTGATCTACAAAAGAATTGGTATATCCTTCCATGGAGCTATACTGGAACCATGGAGAGGACGAAGGAAGATCCTGTGATTGTTGGAAGAATTGTGGGCATAGCTGCTTCTCTCCACCTATAAGTTGAACCAGTGGATCTGCACTGTGTGTACATTAAAGGCACATGCACATTTGAAGGAGTTTTGACAGTTCTATCAACAACTCTATCAAGATAGAGAACATTTCCTTTATCCCAGAGAGAGTCTAAATAATCCTTGAAAATCCACTCATACCTATCACCAAAGGTAACCATTATTCTGATTTCAGTTTTTTTTTTAAACCATAGTTTGGCATTGCCTGTTCCTGATATTTCTAAAAATGTCATCAAGCAGCTTGCACTCTTATCTAAAAATTTTCTTTCAAGTTAGTGTTTTTGTATTCAGATTAACATGTATCAGGAGTTTGCTTCTTTTTAATGGGTGAGATATGAAAACAATATCTTTCTCTTAAAAAACAAATTATTTTTAAACACTTTAAAAAATGATTTACTTCTTATTTAAAAGAGTTACAGAGCGAGGCAGAGAGAAAGATAACTTTCATCTGCTCATTTACTTCCCAAATGCCACAAAGGCCAGGGTAGAGCCAGGCCAAAACCAGAAGCCAGGAACTCCATTCAGGTTTCCCACATGAGTGCAGAGGCCCATGTACTTGGGCCATCTTCTACTGCTTTTCCAGGTGCATTAGCAGGGACCTAGATTGGAAGCGGAGTAGCCCGAATTGGAACTGGCACCCATGTAAGATGCCCATTATCACAAACTGCAGCTTAACCACTGTGCCACAGTGCTGGGCCCTGAAATTCCTTCTTAAAGTTTTTAATTTATTTTCATTTTATTTGAAAGACAGAGAGACAGAGTGACATGTGGAGACAGCTCTTCCATCTGGTCTACTCCCCAAGTCCCTGGAAAAACTAGGGCTTGGCTGGCACCGCGGCTTACTAGGCTAATCCTCCACCTGCAGCACCAGCACCCCGGGTTCTAGTCCCGATTGGGGCATCGGATTCTGTCCCGGTTGTTCCTCTTCCAGTCCAGCTCTCTGCTGTGGCCTGGGAAGGCAGTGGAGGATGGCCCAGGTGTTTGGGCCCTGCACCCGCATGGGAGACCAGGAGGAAGCACCTGGCTCCTGGCTTCGGATCGGCGCAGCGCGCTAGCCTTAGCAGCCATTTGGAGGGTGAACCAACAGAAGGAAGACCTTTCTCTTTGTCTCTCTCTCTCACTGTCTAACTCTGCCTGTCAAAAAACAAAACAAAACAAAAAAACAAAACAAAACAAAACAAAAAAAAAAAAACTAGGGCTAGGACTGGTTGAAGACAGGAGCCTTGAACTCAACCTGAGTCTCTCACTTGGGTGGCAGATACCCAAGTACTTGGGCCACCGTCTGATCCCCTCCCCCATCACCTGGTGTGCATTGTCAGGAGGCTGGATGAAAAGCAAAGGGGATAGTGGGAAATGAAATAGCAGGAACTCAAACCAGGCAGTCTGACATAGGATGCAAGTATCCCAAGCTTGCAATTTAACCAGTGCACCAAATGCCCACCTCATAACTACCTTTGCTGTAAAGAAATTTAGGAAATTAGCTTTAGCCATTCCAATTAAAAGTTCCATTACTACAGAAGGAAGTGAGAATAGTTACCAAAGACTAATAGAACTATCTGCCACAAGTTGGAAATTCCTTGGTTCAGATAGCACTGGAGGATGTGAAGAGAATCAATAAGAAAATCCTTTAGCAAGAAAACCTATTTGTAAGATTTTACATATAGTCAAAAAGTAGGTAACAGAGGTCATATCTAGATGAATGATAGGGGAATAGATACAAGTGGTCAGATTTGCAAGATATTTTCCATGGAGAATTAATAGAATTTTGGTCATTGATTGACTCTAGTGTGGAAAGGAAGAGATGTGGATGTGTCAAGGATAGTTTAAGAGCATGAGCTGCTGGAGGATTTCATTGCCTGGATTTGTATCCTGATTTGGATATCTCCTAACAAAGTGACCTTATACAAGTTATTTAACTTTCTTGCCTTAGTTTCCTCAACTGCAAAGTGAAAAACATAATCCATGTTTCAGAAATTAATTGCAAGATTGAATTAGATGACATGGGTAAAACACCTGATTTTAGGAAAAAAAAGTAAACCAATGATAACATTTTAGGGAGGACTGATACCTATCGTGTAGGAAGAAGAGGAAAGTTCGATAAGGAGGCTTTGGGGAAATTAGGAGAAGTAGGCAATGAAGAAAGAAAGCTAGTGCCAGGAAGCCAAAGTGGGAGAAAGTTTAATGAAGTTGAGTGGCAGAACCAAATAGGATGGCAAGGTGAAGGCTGGAAATAGGCCTTTTAACATAGATTAGTTGTGTACTTATTTTCTCAACAAGCTTCTTAGGAAAACAGTTATGTTTATTTATCTTTAAAGTGGTAGAAACAGAGTATGGTTAAATGAATTGCTAAACTATTTGGAATAATTGATAAATTATTATAAATGCCAGATTATTCTTAGTAATTTGGAATTTTAATGAAGGATTCCCCTACAATTGACTTTTTAAATATTGCATTTTAAGTTACTAAAATTTTTCAAAACTATCATTGCAATGCCAGTCTTATGAAACAGTTAAATTATATTTCAGCACAAGATATTTGGTTCATTTTCATCATCATAAAAGCTGTGCATAAGTACTTCATAGGTAGGGATTCTATGATTTGTAGAAGGACAGCTGGACCTGACTCTCAGGTCATTTGCTTCAGACCTGTTACTTATTAGTTTCTAAACATGCATAGTTTTTCTCAAATATATGCTTATAGTATTCTATGTCTTACTACCTCAGCTTCCATACTTATTTTAGCAGCTGTATTGTTTTCTTCTGGATACATAGCAGTGGTAACCTTGTAGTACTCTATCTGGTATTAGATTAGGTTGGTATTTTTGTGCTACATTATTAATTAGGTCTGTAACTTCGAAGTCTTTGTGACCTCAATCTGATAAATTGGGTCAGACTATTTACTTCATACACCTTACCTCATAAGGTTTTATTAAGACTGTATGTGAAGTACTGTTTAAATTAAGCACCGAATAAATGTAAGGTGATATTTTTAATTCAGAGAAGCATATGTCCTTCACTGAGTTAACATAGGGATCAGCATTTCATTGATTGTTGAACCAAAAACATTTTCCTTTTATTAAGAAAGAATATCATTTTTAAAATAAAAATTTTCTTTTGAAGGAATATGTTCTGTGTGTTCAATGTCCTCTGGAAGTATTTCACCTTTCAGTTTTGGACACAGTTTAACTGGCATTTGAACAGTGAAATAAAACAACTGCCAATAGTTTTCATATATTTTTCACATTAATTATATGATTATTTTTCTTTGTATTTCTTGTATCATAGCCTCATATAGGATCTCTGAAATATTAACTGAATATTAAATGTTTATATCGCACCAACTATAAAATTGATGATCTTGTTTTTATTTTATTTTTAAATTTTAATTTATTTTTCATCTATTTGAAAGGCAGAGAGACAGGAATAGTCAGATCTGTCTACTGGTTTACTTCCCAAATATCTGCAACAGTTGGGAATGGACTTGATTGAAGCCAGGAGCTCAGAATTCAATCCAGGTCTCCCATGTTGGTGGCAGGGTCCCAGACACCTGGGCTATTACTTCCTCTCTATCAGTATGCACGCAAGCAGCAACCTGGAATTGGAAGCAGAGTTATGACTCAAACCCAGGCATTCTAATACAGGATATATTTGTCCCAAGATTCCTCTTAACCACTGTGTCAAATGCCCACCTTGCTTTCTAAGATGAAGGGCCAAAGCTTGCTAATATTGTGGCATTAAAGGAATGTACAAGTCTGTCTCATTGACTGCTTTCTTTTGCTGACCTTTATATCTTACACAATGGGACTGTTGCTTTGATACTCTAATAGTCATAGAAGACACATAGGAATAAAGATGAAAAAGAAATACATTATCATAGCATTATTTGGCTGCTTAATTTTTCAAGAGTACAGGCTTCTATTATTCCTTCACTTCTGCACTGGAAATTTTTGTAAGTGAGACAATGATTACCTTCAAAAGTATTGTAGGGATGACATAAAAAAGAAGTTGCTCATTTCCTGATAAGTCGTGAAGGAAGAAAGGGTGAAAAATCACTTTCTGTTTTGGTCAAAAGATGGCACTGTTGCTGTGCTGGTTTTTTTTTTCCTGTAATTTGGGCTTAGTCCTTCTTAAAAGTAGAAAATAGTTAAATGTAGTGATCTAATTAACACTGACCCTCCAACAGAATGCCAAATTTCATAATCAAGCACTAGAATAGATCACAAAAAATTTATATTTTTAAAATATGTTAGGTGGTCTTAATAGCTATTTATAAAAATAACAACCTCTGTTTGAGACTTAGAGATTTGCCAGAGGAAAATAGGGCACCCTACATCGTGTTTTTAATATTGGTTAGGTTTTGAAATTCCCTCCATTTATATCTTGGACTGCTGTCAGAGTCCCATGACATGTTAGTGTTTGGTTTGGCTTTTTAACATTATTGACTTTATATTGTCCTTAAGGTAATATGTTTGTTCTTCAAAGTGTCATGTAATTCCTCTGTTAATAATTGGACGACTTTTTTGCCTACTCTGGAAACGTAAGAATGGTCTCTCTTCTGGAGCTTGGGAGAGTAACATGTTCTCACCTTGTTGCTGGAGGCTTGGTTCTCTGGTTTTCTCTAAGTAGATCTTTTAAAGATGGAGAACTTCAGTGAAAAATTAAGCATTCAACTTTGGGAAATGCAAAATGAACTACTTGAAAAATGCCTTTATTCTTGATTGTACAAACTAGTGTTCAAAAAACACACAAATCTAAGCCTTTTTTTCAGTGGAAAAGGAAAGAACTCTTGGTGTACTGCGAGAACACAATTCAGTTTTTCTTCTTACAGATTTATATGATTTTTCCATTCCAAGTTGGTTCTAGGATCCCTTTAGATACCAGAATTCATAGATGCTCAAGTCCCTTATATAAAATGGAATAGTATTTACATAAAACCTATGTATATACTTCCATATTCCTGAATACTTTAGATCATTTCTAGATTACTTATAATACCTAGGGCAATGAAAATGTGACATAAATAGTTTTTATGCTGTATTATTCAGGGAATCATGACAGGAAAGAGAAGTTTAGGGGTTGTGACACCAACATCCCCTATTTGGAGTGGTGGTTCCAGTTCTGGCTGCTCTGCTTCCAAATCCACCTAGGAAAGCACCAGAAGATGGCCCAAGGACTTGAGTACCTACTACCCATAGGGAAGACCCAGGTGGGATCCTGGCTCCTGGCTTCAGCCTGACCCAGCCTTGTTCTTTATGGCCATTTGGGTGTGAACCAGCAAATCTTTGTCACCCTGACTTGAAAAAAAAAGTCTGTACACGTCAGTGTAAATACTATTTTTTTCTGAATATTTAGAACTTATGGTCAATTGAATCCTTGGATGCAGAACCTGAGGATGCAGAGGGATGACTGTATTAGAATGAGAAAGCACTGGTAAACTCCTACATATAGACTTTTTATTAGTAGATTCACCTATCTACGATTTACTTGTGAAAGTAATTAAATTAAGCTTTCATTGAAAAGCTAGTGTGTAATAACATGTAGACATATAACATACAAGCATATTCAGAAAATATTTTATATAGCTTTACAATGTAATTCATTTGAATCTAAAATACAACCAAAATTCTCTCCAAAACCTTTGAAATAAGATGTTTCACAATTTCAGTTTTTTATGGATTTTAACTGTAATACAGTATATATTTGGTATGTGCTATACCTCCTTTCTTCAGTAGGTTCTAGAACAGCACTTTGTAATCAAACATTAATACTTTTTCAGCAAAACATAAATAGTTATATTCCATGAGATAAGCCTTGATCATAAATAGCCTTCCATCAGTTTAGGTCAGATTTTGAGGCAAAATAAATCTGCCACAAACTTATTATTTAAGAACTTGTAAATTCCAGAGTTTTTTTTGTTTGTTTGTTTGTTTGTTTGTTTTTTTGATTGTGCAAGCGAATTTGACAGCAGATCTGAATTACAATTCAGGTATACCCTGTGACTGCCAAAAACCTATTTAGGATTCTCTGTTTGTAAGTGAGGAAAATTTAACATTATATTCTATTTAATGGCTTGTTTTGTAAGAATATGTTTTGTTTTGCTTTTAGCTACTTCTTTAGGTGGTTTAAGCACAAAATACATTTCAGCCTATTTCATAATATACTAAAAAACAAAAATTTGGAGAATGTTGTATAGCCAATACCCGCCATCAAAAATAATAGGGTTAGGCTTAGAGGTTAGGACAGCAGTTAGAACTCCCACGTCCCACGTTGGAGTGCCTGATCGATCATCATCTAAGAAGGCTAATGCAGACCCCAGGAGGCAGGGTGATTGACTCTTGTAGGTTTTTATGTGGGAGATGTGGATTGAATCCTGACTCTGAGGCTCAGTACACTCTCCCTATTGGAGGCATTTGAACATGAAACAGAGCTTTCCGAATCTGTCTCCCTTCCCCTCCCTCCTTCTCTCTTAAATTTAACTAGCTAACTAATTAGCTAACTTTTACAAAAGAATTAGAGTGTCTGGAATCCATTCTATGGCAGGAAAACCATCATTCATTCTCTGTGAGTAGTATTTAGGGTAAGACATTTTTTAATGCTATAATGTTAAGAATAGCTTTGTTTCCTAGTGTTGTGAGATAGAATCTTATTTCGTTTAAAGTAGGGTTTAAGCCTGATCAGCACTTATATGAGAGGCTTCTGAGGGGAATATATGTCTTGGGGAATTGATAGAGGGGTTATATTATTTGGCAATTTTGCTTTCTTTAAAGTACTTCCCCAAAGGCTGATGCTGTGGTTTAGCAGGTTAAGCCAACACCTGCAGTACCAGTATCCTATATTGGCGCCAGTTGGAGTTCCGGCTGCTCCACTTCCAATCTAGCTCCCTGCTATGGCCTGGGGAAGCAGTAGAAGATGGCCCAATTCCTTGGGGCCTGCCGGAAGAAGCTCCTGGATCCTGGGTTCTGATCAGCCCAGCACTGGCTGTTGCAGCCATTTAGGGAGTGAATCAGCAGATGGAAGAACTCTCTCATGCTCTCTGCCTCTGCCTTTGTAACTCTTGCCTTTCAAATAAATAAATCCATCTTTAAAAAATGATTAAAGGCCGGCGCCGCGGCTCACTAGGCTAATCCTCCGCCTTGCGGCGCCGGCACACCGGGTTCTAGTCCCGGTCGGGGCGCCGGATTCTGTCCCGGTTGCTCCTCTTCCAGGCCAGCCCTCTGCTGTGGCCAGGGAGTGCAGTGGAGGATGGCCCAGGTGCTTGGGCCCTGCACCCCATGGGAGACCAGGAAAAGCACCTGGCTCCTGGCTCCTGCCATTGGATCAGCGCGGCACGCCGGCCGCGGCGGCCATTGGAGGGTGAACCAAGGGCAAAGGAAGACCTTTCTCTCTGTCTCTCTCTCACTGTCCACTCTGCCTGTCAAAAAAAAAAAAAAAAATGATTAAAAATACTTGCCCAGCTTTACATTATAGTTGGATAATATGTATTGAGTAATATATAAAACAAAATAATGTTAACTGGTTTCCATTTCAGTTTGGAATATCAGGTTAGCAGTCTCCCTAATCTGATCAAATAATTCTTATGTTTCTACTGTGGTCATAATGTCTGTTTCTGACTTCCATTTTTTAGTATCATTTGAAAGCTCTGCTGCTGTCATCACTCATATTAAAATGGTGAATAATTCCAGTCTTAATAAAACTTCATTTATAGTAATTTCACAGTAATATCTTATTACCCAGGGGCCACTGCTTATTTGGAAAGGGTTGGCAGTGAGTACTACTATGCCTGAATGGTTGTTGCTTAGTTGTTTAGTTTTCCTTCCTCTTACTACTTTTTCTTAATTGGGAGTGGGCTTTTAGCCTGGCAATTAGTATGCTTATGTTAATTCAGATGGTTACATCTGAGAGCCTGGGTCCTGTTCCTGGCTCTGGCTCTTGATCCCAGCTTCTTGCCAGACCCTGGGAGGCAATGGTGTTCACTCAAGTTGTTGGATTCCTGCAACCCATGTGAGAGACATGTATTGAGTTCCTGACTCCTGGCTCTGACTCAGGCCTAGCCTTATCTATTGTGTGCATTCAGAGAATGAACCAGAGAATGGGAGCTTGCTCTCTGTCCATATTTCTCTGTCTTTCCATCTTGTTGGCTCCTCAAAACATTATTTTAAAATTTTTTAAAGACAGTTACTGCATGGCACATAAATTTATGCAAGCATGGAGAACTACTTACCTCATACTAGACCAAACCCAACATTATCTTTTTTTTTTTCCTTTTCCAATCTTTTTATGTGGTCAGTATCACAGTTTTGCTAGAGTTTAATGCTATTATTAAAATCTCTATAATTCCTAAATATCTTTTCTCCTTTTTAGTTTCTCCTTTTAAGTTTTGTTTGTGTGTGTGTATGTTAAAGATTTATTTATTTAAAAGGCAGAGCAACAGAGAAAGATGGTGGGAGAGAGAAAGAGAGATCTTCCATTTCCAAAGACAGGAGCCAAGAACCCCATCCTGGTCTCTCACATGGGCAGCAGGAGCCCAAGTACTCTAGCCATCTTTTGCTGCCTTCCCACATTAACAGGAAGCTTGATTGGAAGCAAGGTATCTAGGCCTCAAACCAGAATTCTGATATTGGATGCTGACATTGCAAGCTGTGGCTTAATCTACTGCACCACAATGCCAGCCCCATTTTAAGTTTCTTACAGGCTTAGTAAGACCTCTTTAATAGCACTTTTTTTTTTTGCTATTATTGAATCATATTGTGGGGAGCAACTTGGACTAGACTAAGTTACTGGAATTAAGACTTATTCTATGCATCTGCTCTCCCACAATATGGCGCTGAGAAGGGAGAAGCAGCTTCTACACAGCTGCCTCCAGTTCAACCAATAAACAGCAGGACCTGCTCCTGATTGGAGGAGAGCAGTGTACTCGGCGTGTGGGTAGCAGAGTTGGGATTGGCGGAAGAGAACTATAAAGGAGGAGAGAGACAACATGCACCAGGAACATCTAGGGGGAACACCTGAGGAACATCTGAGCAGCCCCCAAGAGAGCCGGCCGGCGGTGTGCCGCTCCCCCGCGGAAGTGGGGAATGTGGCAGGGGGAACCGCCCTTCCACAGAGGTGGAAGGGACGGCAGCCAACCCGGGAAGAACCAGCAGCAAACCCGGGAAGGGCCTAGCAGACGAAAGAACAGCGCAGGGTCCTGTGTCGTTCCTCCACGAAGACGGGGAGCGACACATATCTATTCCAAAACATTTTTTTTTTAAGCCAGACTGAATTTATTCAAAGAAAATAAATTCGTAGAGGTGGGTGACCAACTGCCTGCGTGTACATTGACAGGATACGTGACAGAAGACCCCAAACCAGCATTTCTCACATCTCACTGTCTCTTTTCAAAATACATATATAGCCCTCTGTTAATGATTTAGAAACCTATGACAATAATTATTTCTTATCTATTATTTTAAAATACATGTGACTGTTATGGAAGTAGATAATTTATCCTAGGTGCTCTATTGCTGGTTAGGGTACTATACATCTATTTAGTTGTTTATATTTCAGAAGTATGTTAATTTTCACTTAGTTTGTTGTAAAAAACTTCATTTAATTTTTATTGGATAACCAAGATCAGATGTATTGCTGTTTAAGTCAGTGAACTACCCGATTATACAGTTATTGTAATGTTCTAGCCTTAACAATTTGAGTACCCATGACCATATTTTGTATTAAATATAAAAATATGTGTTTTGATGAATTCTAACTCTAGAAGTAGTTTTATGCTTTATGCAAAATAGTAGTGAACCACAATATAAAATGATTCAATTCATGAGAAAAACATCATTTTTTTAACTTTTATTTAATGAATATAAATTTCCAAAGTATGGCTTATGGATTGCAATGGCTTCCCCCCCATACCGTCCCTCCCACCCGCAACCCTCCCCCTTCCCACTCCCTCTCCCCTTCCATTCACATCAAGATTCATTTTCGATTCTCTTAATATACAGAAGATCAGTTTAGTATACATTAAGTAAAGATTTCAACAGTTTGCTCCCACACAGAAACATAAAGTGAAAAATAATAGATGATTGTTTTAAATGATGATGAAATCAGATCAGACCTATTGTCATGTGAGAAAAACATCATTTATGACATAAAATAATTCTCAGTATAAAGGAGTCTTAGCCATGATCTCTGGAGGTGAGATCCTGCTTTCCAGATGTTTGCTGCCTGCTTTCCTAGATCTTTCCTTTATGGTACTTATGAAGACCACAACTACTAGAAGCAAAAGGCTAACTAATATTTAAACAATAATCATCAGTAGCAAAACATCAACAGTCATTTGACAGGAATCTGTTATTTTGCCCCAGGGTTTTAATATTAACACAATTTCTAAAAAAGTGTTTGTGTTACCACACACAATTTCCATGTTTAGAAATTAATACAGGCAATTAAGTTTTACTAAGCTAATTTTGGAACAATAAATTATTAATGTTGGAAGGAAAATGAAACAGAAGAATCAGCCAACATTGGCAACACTATAGAAATTAATTTAAATTTGTAACAAGTCAGGACCATATTGTTTGCAAATGAAGAGGTTTCCCTGTGCTTTTGTGAAACTTTAATGAGAAAGAAACATACTTACTTGATTAAGCATTGGCTTTGCTAACTGTAGATGTAGGAGCAAAATATATCCTGTAAACATACATACTTTTATACATACACACATATATTCCTTGCACTATGATCCAACAGGTTACCTATTGCTACAGTCAGTAGAAAGTGAGGCAAAATGACTATAATTATAATTTACAAAATTTTAGCAAACTCTGCATTTGCCTTATTTTATTAGTGTGAAACAAAGACGGCATCAGTTTTTTTGCTGCTATTACATATTACCACCAACTAAGTAGCTTAGAATAGCACAAATGGTGTCATTTTGACTATCAGGAGATTAAAATGGGTCCCGTGAAGCTAAAATCAAGGCACTGGCAGAACTGTGTTCTCCTTGGAGGGACTAGAGGAGAATCTGTTTCCTTTTGAGCTCCCGAAGCAGCCCAAATTCTTTGACTCCTTGTCTCTGGCCAGCAAGCTATCATTCCAACCTTAACTTCCATCATCACATCTCCATTTGTAATTGTCTTGCCTCCCTCTTTAATTATGAGGACCTTTGTGATTACATCGGACACACTTGGATAATCCCCTCATCCCTAGGTTTTGGGGATTAGGATATAGACAGTTTTAGATGATCATTATTGTTCCCACCATAGGATGTTATTCCATTAACAGCTTGTATCTCTGGTGTCTAGATACGAGTCTTTTTTATTTGTGTCAGTGATATTATATTTAAATTTATTTTCTTTATTTTGAGAGGTGTACAGAGAGAGAGAATAAGTGAAAAACAGACAGATACAGAGCTCCCATCTGCTGCTTCAGTCCCCAAATTCCTGCATTGGGCAGGCTTGGGCCAGACCATGTATGGAAGTCAGGAACTCAAACTGGGTCTCCCATGTGGGCTGCAGAGACCTAACTCTGCAGGTCTGCATTAGCAAGAAGCTGGAATCAGGAGCCAGAGCTAGGACTCAGATCTAGGTGCTTGGATATGGAATGCAGGCTTCCTAAGCTCTGTCTTAACTGCTAGCCCCTGTGGGCAACATTAGGAGCACAGTGGTAAGTGGGGGAAAGCTACATATAAAAACTATTTCTTAGAGGTTGACAACAAACACTAAAAAATAAGTAGGCCCTCAGTGGTAGGTACTCTTGAAATATTTGTTTAATCAATGAATACATAGGAAGTCTAGAAATTAGTACCAAAAAATGTGATTATTTGGAAAGTCCAGGATTAAATTTTCTAGAGAACTCATACCTTAACAGTCAAAATTTTTTAAAAAATAATAAATGACGTCTTTGGGAGAAATTCTGTTATTTATCCTGCCTACAAATCTCCCCTTTAATTTATGTAATCATAGAAATAAGTTACATAGGTATACAATTAAAAATATAAATGAGCTTCTAGTTAAAAAGAACTTTCTCTTACTACAACGTCACTCCTCAGAGGCAGCTGCTTCTAATTATGTCTGTTCTTATTTTATTCTCCAGGTCACTCCCTAAAACTCTCAAAAGCATTTTTATCCTTTAACTTCGAAAAATTTATCAACTGTAGATATTGGTTACTTCCCTGTTGCTTTGATTGACCTCACTTATCTTAGTCTTCCTTCCTTTTCACACTTGCACCCTGTTTAATCATACTTTCCCCAGTTTTCTCCCTCATTCAGCTCTGACATTTGGTACCGTCCACTTAGACCTACATTTCTTGTTCTGCTAGTGTTGTAAAGTTACTCTTTAAACACTTGACTCTTTACTTTCTTTCCATTTTAAAAATAAATATTTGTTAGCTTTTCTTTTTTATAAAGTAAGTATGTACCCTCCCTGTCTTCCATTTTCCCCCTCCTTGTGCTTCCCTAGTGTCCTAAATAACTATTTACACAAACCATGTCTTCAAATTCAGTGGCATTCTGAGAAACTTCAGCATAGAAATTTTGGGAGGGGGAAGGGTGTACAGAGTTCGGCTTGTGAAACACTTCCTTTTTTACCCTATGTCCCCCAACTTGATTGTAAGCTTTGTGAAGGTGATGTTTCGTTGTTGTTGTTCTGTTTGGTTCATAACTAATCTGCATTTCTCTGATTACGTGCAGGTCCGCTATTAAGGCTTTACGTCCTGGAGGTTTGCTTGTGTACTCAACATGCACACTTTCCAAGGCAGAAAATCAAGATGTGATCAGTGAAATTTTGAACTCTCACAGTAACATCATGCCTGTGGACATTAAAGGAATAACAAGGACTTGCTCCCAAGACTTCACATTTGCTCCCACTGGCCAGGAATGTGGGTTGTTGGTGATTCCAGATAAAGGCAAAGCCTGGGGTCCAATGTATGTAGCCAAATTGAAGAAATCTTGGAGCATGGGAAAATGATGACATGAATATAAAAACATGAATTTATTACATTTATTATTCTGAGCTCTTTACATGCTAATATTTAAATAATTTTGCAGTCATTTCTTCTGTTTGGAATCCTAGTTAGTTAGTACATTAGCATCTTAGAATGTAGGCTTAAGAATTTTTCAGGTGGATTTTTTTCCTAGAAATATATCTGTAGCAAAGATTTAAGCTGGTGCAGATGGTGTTTGTTCTGTATAATAAATCTGCTGTCTTTTACTTGGCATTTTATAGTTAAATTAATCAAGAATACAGGGTTTTGTGCATAAAATGTTTATAACTACATTCTATCCACGATGTGAGGGCTTTGAACCTTTAAACATGCACAATTGCCAGCACCCTTACTGTTTCCCTGCTGATCAGATGTACAGATTCTCTCAAGAGTTTTCCCTTTTCCATTGTTCAGAACTCTTTGGTATTCTGAGGCTAACATTCTTAAGCAGGACTATTTCTAGTTCTAGCAAAACAAGTTTCTTATTTGCAAAGTTGTTTTCTGTTAAGGACTATCTTATGTTTACTGCAAAGGTCAGTGACTCTATTGACATCAACTTTATTTCCCTCCCCCATTTTTTATGTTTTTTTTTTTTTTTTTTGGTATTCACAAATACAAATTGAAAGGGTAAATTATGTTGAGAAGCCTTTAGAACAGCAGCTTCACATGTGCGTGTTTGACTTTCGACATTCAGCTTGTAGAATAATGGAGTCTATCCAGCAGGCTATAAAGCAAGTACTTGAAACAAAACCAGAATGATTAATAACTGCAATAACTGAACTATATTTGGAGAGTTTTGTTACATAATTGCAGTCATAATGAGCACTACAGAATCTGATTATCTTACATTTGCAATCTGGAGGGGCTTTTTATTTCACTCTGTTATAAAAATGTTATATGAATGTATGATGTCACATATTAACTCACAGGAGGGAGATGCCTAATGAGAGTGGATTATCCTATTACCAAACCCAGTAGCATTTACTAAGTAGCTCCCCCTGTTTACATATATCCTGGGATTATTATACACATTTCCTTATGAGTATTTAGGGTTTTAGCTTCAGTTTTGGATCATGTGTTTTCTCCAGAAACTGCTTCACTTAGGTCTAAGCATATTTTTTCCAACTATTAAGAAGAATTATGGGAACCAGTACTGTGGTACAGCAAGTTAAGCCACCATCTGCAGTGCTGGCATCCCATACGGGCACCGGTTGAAATCCAGCTGCTCCACTTTCAATCCACATCCCTGCTAACATGCTTGGGAAAGCAGCAGAAGGTGGCTCAAGTACCTGGACTCCTGCATCCACGTGGGAGACCTGGAAACAGCCCCTGGCTCCTGGTTTCTACCTGGTTCAGCCCTGACCATTGCAGCCATTTGGGGAGTATCTATCTCTACCTCTCTCTGTAATTCTAACTTTCAGATAAATAAATAAATCTTTAAAAAATATGCAGCATACTTTGTATACTTGTATATACTTTTTATACACAAGCAATGCCATGGCTGAGAAAGAACTGCTAAGATCAATCCCATTCACAATAGCTACAAAAACAATCAAATACCTTCAAATAAACTTAACCAAGGACGTTAAAGATCTCTACAATGAGAATTACAAAATCTTAAAGAAAGAAATAGAAGAGGATACCAAAGAATGGAAAAATCTTCTATGCTCATGGATTGGAAGAATCAACATCATCAAAATGTCCATTCTCCCAAAAGCAATTTATAGATTCAATGCAATCCCAATCAAGATACCAAAGACATTCTTCTCAGATCTAGAAAAAATGATGCTGAAATTCATATGGAGGCACAAGAGACCTCGAATAGCTAAAGCAATCTTGTACAACAGAAACAAAGCCGGAGGCATCACAATACCAGATTTCAGGACATACTACAGGGCAATTGTAATCAAAACAGCATGGTACTGGTACAGAAACAGATGGATAGACCAATGGAACAGAATTGAAACACCAGAAATCAACCCAAACATCTACAGCCAACTTATATTTGATCAAGGATGAAAACCAATTCCTGGAGCAAGGACAGTCTATTCAATAAATGGTGCTGGGAAAACTGGATTTCCACGTGCAGAAGCATGAAGCAAGAACCCTACCTTACACCTTACACAAAAATCCACTCAACGTGGATTAAAGACCTAAATCTACGACCTGACACCATCAAGTTATTAGAAAACATTGGAGAAAACCCTTCAAGATATTGGCACAGGCAAAGAATTTCTGGAAAAGACCCAGGAGGCACAGGCAGTCAAAGCCAAAATCAACTATTGGGATTGCATCAAATTAAGAAGTTTCTGTACTGCAAAAGAAACAGTCAGGAGAGTGAAGAGACAACCGACAGAATGGGAAAAAATATTTGCAAACTATGCAACAGATAAAGGGTTGATAACCAGAATCTACAAAGAAATCAAGAAACTCCACAAAAACAAAACCAACAACCCACTTAAGAGATGGGCCAAGGACCTCAATAGACATTTTTCAAAAGAGGAAATCCAAATGGCCAACAGGCACATGAAAAAATGTTCAAGGTCATTAGCAATCAGGGAAATGCAAATCAAAACCACAATGAGGTTTTCACCTCACCCCGGTTAGAATGGCTCACATACAGAAATCTACCAACCACAGATGCTGGCGAGGATGTGGGGAAAAAGGGACAGTAACCCACTGTTGGTGGGAATGCAAACTGGTCAAGCCACTATGGAAGTCAGTCTGGAGATTCCTCAGAAACCTGAATATAACCCTACCGTTCGACCCAGCCATCCCACTCCTTGGGATTTACCCAAAGGAATTTAAATTGACAAAAAAGCGGTCTGCACCCTAATGTTTATTGCAGCACAATTCACAATAGCCAAGACCTGGAACCAACTTAAATGCCCATCAACAGTAGACTGGATAAAGAAATTATGGGATATGTAT
Organism: Oryctolagus cuniculus; assembly: GCF_964237555.1. Taxonomy (NCBI): domain Eukaryota; kingdom Metazoa; phylum Chordata; class Mammalia; order Lagomorpha; family Leporidae; genus Oryctolagus; species Oryctolagus cuniculus. Next base: position 48,551,257 of record NC_091435.1, read on the forward strand.
TCTTTAGAATACTATACCGCAGTAAGAAACAATGAAATCCAGTCATTTGCAACAAAATGGAGGAATCTGGAACACATCATGCTGAGTGAAATAAGCCAGTCCCAAAGGGACAAATACCATATGTTCTCCCTGATCAGTGACAACTGACTGAACACCAAAAAGGAAACCTGTTGAAGTGAAATGGACACTATGAGAAACGGTGACTTGATCAGCATAGCCCTGACTGTTAATGAACAACTTAATACATTATCCCTCTTAGTAGTTTTTTTGTCTGCTCTACTTAATATGACTGGTTTAATTCTGTAATTAATACACAGTTATTCTTAAGTGTTGAAAATTAACTGAAATGTGATCCCTGTTAAACATAAGAGTGGGAATAAGAGAGGGAAGAGATGTACAATTTGGGACATGCTCAGGCTGACTTGCCCCAAATGGTAGAGTTAGAAACATACCAGGGGATTCCAACTCAATCCCATCAAGGTGGCATGTACCAATGCCATCTCACTAGTCCAAGTGATCAATTTCAGTTCACAATTGATCATAATGAAAGGACTAAGAATCAAAGGGAGCACATAAACAAGTCTAGTACCTGCTAATACTAACCGATAGAATAAATAAAGGGGAGAGTGATCCAACATGGGAAGTGAGATACTCAGCAGACTCATAGAATGACAGATGCCCTAAATAGCACTCTGGCCTCAGAATCAGCCCTAAAGGCATTCGGAGCTGGCTGAAAAGCCCATGAGAGTATTTCAGGCATGGAAAGCCAAGACACTCTGGAAAACGATCTCTCTGAGTGAGATCTCAGTGGAAAGAACATGTCTTCAAAGAAGGAGGTACCTTTCTCTGAAGGGAGGAGAGAACCTCCACTTTGACTATGACCTTGTCTAAACAAGATAAGAATCGGAGAACTCAGAGGGCTTCCATAGCCTTGGAAACTCATGACTGGAGCATAGGGAGATTACTGATGCCATAGACAGGAGTGTCAATTGGTAAAGTCAACAACAGGAGTCACTGTGCACTTAACTCCTCATGTAGGATTTCTGTCCTTAATGTGCTGTGCATTGAGATTTAATGCTATAACGAGTACTCAAACAATATATTTCACTTTGTGTTTCTATGGGGGTGCAAACTGTTGAAAGCTTTACTTAATGCATACTAAACTGATCCTCTGTAAAAAAAAAAAAAAAAAATTATCAACTCCCAACTTGACTCTCACTGGGATTAAACATGACAATAGGTCTGATCTGATTTCATCATCATTTAAAAAACAATCATCTATTATTTTTCACTTTATGTTTCTGTGTGGGAGCAAACTGTTGAAATCCTTACTTAATGTATACTAAGCTGATCTTCTGTATATTAAGAGAATCGAAAATGAATCTTGATGTGAATGGAAGGGGAGAGGTTGTGGGAAAGGGGAGAGTTGTGGGTGGGAGGGACGGTATGGGGGGGAAGCCATTGTAATCCATAAGCTGTACTTTGGAAATTTATATTCATTAAATAAAAGTTAAAAAAAAATAAAAAAAGAAATTATGGGATATGTATTCTTTAGAATACTATACCGCAGTAAGAAACAATGAAATCCAGTCATTTGCAACAAAATGGAGGAATCTGGAACACATCATGCTGAGTGAAATAAGCCAGTCCCAAAGGGACAAATACCATATGTTCTCCCTGATCAGTGACAACTGACTGAACACCAAAAAGGAAACCTGTTGAAGTGAAATGGACACTATGAGAAACGGTGACTTGATCAGCATAGCCCTGACTGTTAATGAACAACTTAATACATTATCCCTCTTAGTAGTTTTTTTGTCTGCTCTACTTAATATGACTGGTTTAATTCTGTAATTAATACACAGCTATTCTTAAGTGTTGAAAATTAACTGAAATGTGATCCCTGTTAAACATACGAATGGGAATAAGAGAGGGAAGAGATGTACAATTTGGGACATGCTCAGGCTGACTTGCCCCAAATGGTAGAGTTAGAAACATACCAGGGGATTCCAATTCAATCCCATCAAGGTGGCATGTACCAATGCCATCTCACTAGTCCAAGTGATCAATTTCAGTTCACAATTGATCATAATGAAAGGACTAAGAATCAAAGGGAGCACATAAACAAGTCTAGTACCTGCTAATACTAACCGATAGAATAAATAAAGGGGAGAGTGATCCAACATGGGAAGCGAGATACTCAGCAGACTCATAGAATGGCAGATGTCCTAAATAGCACTCTGGCCTCAGAATCAGCCCTAAAGGCATTCGGATCTGGCTGAAAAGCCCATGAGAGTATTTCAGGCATGGAAAGCCAAGACACTCTGGAAAAAAAAAAAAACCTAAATGAAAGATCTCTGTGAGTGAGTTCCCAGTGGGAAGAACATGTCTTCAAAGAAGGAGGTACCTTTCTCTGAAGGGAGGAGAGAACCTCCACTTTGACTATGACCTTGTCTAAACAAGATAAGAATCGGAGAACTCAGAGGGCTTCCATAGCCTTGGAAACTCATGACTGGAGCATGGGGAGATTACTGAGGTCATAAACAAGAGTGTCAATTGGTAAAGTCAACAACAGGAGTCACTGTGCATTTACTCCTCATGTAGGATCTCTGTCCTTAATGTGCTGTGCACTGAGACTTAATGCTATAAAGAGTACTCAAAGAGTATATTTCACTTTGTGTTTCTATGGGGGTGCAAACTGTTGAAAGCTTTACTTAATGTATACTAAACTGATCTTCTGTAAAAAAAAAAAAAAGAAGAAATTATCAATTCCCAACTTGACTCTCACTGGGATTAAACATGACAATAGGTCTGATCTGATTTCATCATCATTTAAAAAATCATCTATTATTTTTCACTTTATGTTTCTGTGTGGGAGCAAACTGTTGAAATCTTTACTTAATGTATGCTAAACTGATCTGTAGATAAAGAGAATCGAAAATGAATCTTGATGTGAATAGAAGGGGAGAGGGAGTGGGAGAGGGGAGGGTTGTGGGTGGGAGGGACGGTATGGGGGGGAAGCCATTGTAATCCATAAGCTGTACTTTGGAAATTTATATTCATTAAATAAAAGTTAAAAAAATATGTAGCATACTTCAAAATATTGTATCTACTTGGAAATTAGCTTTTTTAATTAAAAAACTTTTCTGATTCTACCAATAGAAATTCTTTTGAAACTGAGTACTTTGAGTTGTTCATTACATTCTACACATTAATCTAGAGACTATTTATTCATATAACTGGGATGACCTAGGAAGAATTTTTTCTGTGTATACTTTCATTCCATTAACATTTTCTTTTCTTTACATCTGATAGTTTAAAGTAAATCTAGATCTTTGAGATACCATCAAATACACTGGCATAATACAGATTCCTGATAATGGGAAAAATATTTTTTATAATTTGCATATTTTGTTTTTTTTTTCTGTTTCATAGTTTGATACTATTTTTGCTACTATAGGTTTATAAAGCAAATTGCTTCTATGTGGGTTAGTCAGAGTAAATTTTTACTCTTGTGTTTGTTGAATTTCATTATTTTCCCAATGTAATACCATGAAGCTTAATCTGAATATTTAGAATGCCTTGTGTCAGACCTTCCTATAATTATTGAAAATAGAGTGCATATATATGTGTATATATATATATATTTGTGTGTGTATGGTACATATAACTTTATGACTTACAATAATTGCAATGAAGCAGCTAACATTTACTGACTACTAAACTTAATTGGATTTTTTATATTTGTTGTCTTTTTTGACTTTAAAATAACTCTAGGAATAAGTTTTGTCACTCTCTTTTCTGAATGAAAAACCCAATCTCAGTGTTGTTCATAGCTTGCTAAGACCACACTGGTAAGTAAGGGGTAGGACTATATATGTATTTTTAAAATTTCATCTAAGGTATACAAATTTCATGTATTTTGTATATACAGATTCAGAAGCATAGTGTTATTTTCCACCCTATCCTCCCTTCTTCCACGCTCCCACCATTCTTTCTTCTCCCTCTCCTATTCCTATTCTTATTTTTTACAATGATCTATTTTCAGTTAACTTTATACTCATGAGATTAACCATACACTAAGTAAAGAGTTCAACAAATAGTATGAGCAAAAAAACCACATTGTTTTCAACAGTAGAGTCAGAGCTATTAAAAATCATCACATCTCAACATGTCACTTTCACTCCTATAGGTTACCTTTTAGGTACTCTGTTAGCTACCTAATACTATATATTCTCTTTGGAACTACCTTATTTCACTTAAGTATAATGGTTTCCAGTTGCATCCATTTTGTTGCAAACTATAGGATTTCATTTTTTTTACTGCTGTGTATTACATACCATATATATGTATATATACCATATTTTATGTGTGTATATACACACATAATATATACATATACATCCTACACACACACATACACACACACACACATATATATGGTGTATATATACCATAACTTATTTATCCAGTCTTTAGTTGATAGACATCTGAGTTGATTCCCTATCTTAACTATTGTGAATTGAGCTTCAATAAACATGGGAGTAGAGATCAGTCTTTTATAAGCTGATTTCTTTTGGTTTGGGTAAATTCTAAGGAGTGGGATGGCTAGGTCATATGGTAGTGCAGTCTTCTAAGGTATCTCCATACTGGCTTCCACAGTGATTGCAGTTTACATTCCCACCAGCAGTGGATTAAGGTACCTTTTTCCCCACATACTTGCCAGCATTTTTTATTTGTTAATTTCTATATGAGAGCCATTCTAACTGAAGTGAAATAAAACCTCATTGTGGTTTGGAATTGCATTTCTCTGATGGCTAGTGATCCTGAGCATTTTTTCATGTGTTTTTTTGGCAATTTGAAAATTCCTGTTCAAATCCTTTGCCCATTTCTTTAACTGGTTTGCTTGTTTGTTGTTGTTTTCTTGAGTTCTGTATATATTCTGGTTATTAATCCTTTACCAGTTGAATAGTTTGCAAATAATTTTTCCCATTCTGTCAGTTGCCTCTTGACTTTGCTGAGTATTTCTTGATGTTATCCCATTTGTCAATTTTGGCTTTCATTGCCTATACTTCTGGGGTCTTTTCCAAGAAGTCTTGGCCAATGCCAATGTATTGCCAAGTTTCCCCAATATTCTTCTGTAGTAATTGGATGGGATTGGGCCACAGATTTAGGTCTTTGATCCATTTGAGGGATTTTTGTGTAAGGTCTAAGGTAGAGGTCTTGTTTCATACTTCTCACTGAGATCCAGTTTTCTCAACACTATTTATTGAAGAGACTGTCCTTGATCCAGAGACTGTTTTAGCTCTTTTGTCAAAGATTAGTTTGTTGTAAATGTGTGGATTGATTTCTGGAGTTTTTATTCTGTTCCATTGGATTACATGTCTGTTTTTTTGTTTGTTTGTTTGTTTGTTTGTTTTTTGTTGGTTGGTTGCCAGTATCAGTCTTTTTTTTTTCTTTTTTGAATTTTTTAAAACTTTTATTTAATAAATATAAATTATGAAAGTCCAACTTTTGGATTATAGCAGTTTTCCCCCCCATAGCCACCCTCCCACCCGCAAACCATCCCATGTTCTACTCTCTCTCCCATCCTATTCTTCATTAAGATTCATTTTTCATTATCTTTATATAGCGAAGATCAACTTAGTATATACTAAGTAAAGATTTCAACAATTTGCACACACTCAGACACACAAAGTGTAAAGTACCATTTGAATACTAATTTTACCATTAATTTGCATAGTACAACACATTAAGGATAGAGATCCTATAGGGGGAATAAGTGCACAGTGATTCCTGTTGTTGATTTAACAATTGACACTCCTACTTATTATGTCAGTAATCCCCCTAGGCTCTTGTCATGAGTTGCCAAGGCTGTGGAAGCCTCTGGAGTTCACAGACTCTGGCCTTATTTAGACAAGGCCATAATCAAAGTAGAAGTTCTCTCCTCCCTTCAGAGAAAGGTACCACCTTCTTTGATGGCCTGTTCTTTCCACTGGGATCTCACTCACAGAGATCTTTCATTTAGGTTTTTTTTCCCCCAGAGTGTCTTGGCTTTCCATTTTTTTGTTGTCTTCTATTTCTTTCTTTAATGATTTGTAATTTTCAATGTAGAGATCTTTGGCATCCTTGGTTAAACTTATTCTAAGATTTTAAAAATTTTTTGAAGATATTGTGAACGGGATTCATCTTAGAAGTTAGTAGGGCCAATATTAAAAGTGGTTACAGAGTTAAAGCTCTTGCCCCAGTGCAGTGCTGTTTCACAGAGACTAGATTATAGGAAACCTCTTTGTTATCAACTGTCTTTACCCCTCTTCTTTATTGTTCCCCACTTTTATGTAACTCCCTGCCCCCAGAACATCAAAGGATTAAACTCTACTTGGAACAAAACCTTTGAAGCATTTCATACCATGTTCTAAATTTTGTATTTTTGATTGTCACACCCAGGTATCTTTCATGGAGGTATTCTGTTTTACCCTCTCCTTAGAAGATGCTGAGATGAACAGAAATTTGAAGCAGCCTTGCAATATCAGTGGGAAAGCAAATACTAATTGATATTACTTTCTGTGTTGCTGAGTTGCTTTCAAATAGCTTTGTAACAATTTGGGTTGCTTACGAACCTAAATTTCTGCCATCAGAGTGCTGAATAAGCACTAGTTTTAGAAATAAACTGAATAAATGTAATGGACTTACATGATTTGTACAGAATTTTCAAAGCATCAGATATTATCTATGTATTGGAAACAAAGTGGCCTGCAGTTCATTATTCTATTGAATATATCCATATAACTTTATTCTCAAGATTACATATTACTCTCTTAACAGTATTGTGAAAATATTCTTGCCTACAACGTAAAATAATAGCTACCTGAACACTTCCTACATGACTAAATAATCACAAATCTAATAGACCCTTATCTGAAAGGACTTTATGCCTGGAGGATAAGCATCAGAGACTCTGCATAGACTAATGAAACTCATCTGGAATACAAAGAGAAAATTGGAACCAATAGCAACAATTTTATTAGTTGCCAAGAAATCCTTTGATGCAATTCACTGGGACTACTTATATGTTAAGAAAATTTGGCTTTAGGGACAAATAGAGCAGATAGCACAATTTATTTTCAACCCATTTATATGGTTCAAATCAATGGTTTACAATCTCCCTTTCCCTTCCTTATTGCTGCATTGGCGAGGAAGTAAGTATGATTTCCATTACTGCTGTCAGTCTTCAGGCTGACTCTGATGCTATGATCCACACAGATCCCAAAGGGATCTGAAGAGTATTCAGATGGAGGTTCACAGGTTAATTAATATGTGCTGATAATCTAGTACTGGTGCTGAAAGCTCTAACATCATCTGTCTTGAAAACATTAAAAGTAATGTCAGAATTTTGAATGGCTGCAGGCTGCACAGTCAATGGGAGAGAATCAGAAATACTATCGTGACAGAATATTTTCTGTTAATATTACTACTGTGTGATGTTTAAAATAAAATAAAATTTAAAAAGAGTTGATTTGGGATTCTCATTGGTAATGACTAATTAATAAAGTAAGCAAAATATTTTAAAAATGAACTGTGAATTGATGCTAAATTTTTAAAAAGTAGATTTCACTAAATCTGAGGAGGACTAAACCTTGTTAGAGTGCATACCTCTTTAAGATTTAATTCGCTAAGTCAAATTCTAACTCCATACCTTTCTGTAACTTTTTATAAATGAAGAAATTAATTTCTTCAGTCAAGTGAGACTATATAGTCATGTTGAAACCCAGTGAAAGCATATGCTGCCTTAGAAAAAGGATTGTCTGCTTCATTGGAAGCTGTTTAATGGTATACGTCATGACTCAATTAAGCTTGCTATGGCTTGTCAAAAGGAATTTTCCACTGCATATTGCTATGGAAGAGCCTATTACACACAAATAACTACACAACCTTGCATAATCGACAGACTGAAAACGTATGATCCATTGAAAAATATGAAAGAGGACCATAGTAGCCAGCTTCTTTCCAGTTCATGAAAACAAATGGCAATAAAGTTGCAGACATTAACGAAAATGGACAAAATTCAGAGGGATTAGCTAGGGTGAAAATAGAAAAGGTTTTTACAATTGTTAATGTTATGGAGAAAAACATTCTTCGTTTATTCATCCAAATATGGTGTTAGTAACCTTTCTAAAATGGTAAATCTTTTCTTGCTTGGGTATCATAATAATCAATGGGTTGAAGGGTAGTGGAATAAGAGGCCTGGATGATTTGTGCTGACTCATGAATTGATGTTAATAAAGAAGGTTTACTGTGGGCAATACCTTTAACTGCCAACTCTCAAGAAAAGAAAGGGGGCCAGGATATTGTCATGACAGGTAGCTCTGGTGCCACTGGAAATTGTTGTATGTGATAACCTTTGGCCATGAACAGTCAATAAGCTAGCTATATCAGATTCCGCATGCTAGAGATCCCTTTTAAATTAATCATAAAACTTAAATGTAAGTCCTAGATGATAACAGAATGTGTTTAATTAATACAACAACCCTAGACAAATTAAATTGTATTCTTCAACAAAAGATTACTGTGTCATGTATACTAATATGGATAATCTCTGTTGAGTCTTCCGTAAAAATCTGTAACTGCCTGTACCCCTGGATGCAGTATTTTCAGCTACCTGATTACCTTATCCTTACAAAGGTAATACATGGCCGGCGGCGCTGTGGGTCAATAGGCTAATCCTCCGCCTGCAGCACCAGCACACCAGGTTCTAGTCCCAGTCGTGGTGCCGGATTCTGTCCCAGTTGCCCCTCTTCCAGTCCACCTCTCTGCTGTGGCCCAGGAGTGCAGTGGAGGATGGCCCAAGTGCTTGGGCCCTGCACCCCATGGGAGACCAGGAGAAGCACCTGGCTCCTGCCTTCGGATCAGCGCCATGTGCCGGCCACAGCGCGCCAGCCACGGCAGCCACTGGAGGGTGAACCAACGGAAAAGGAAGACCTTTCTCTCTGTCTCTCTCTCTCACTGTCCACTCTGCCTGTCAAAAAACAAAACAAAACAAAACAAACAAACAAAAAAAACCACAAAGGTAATACAGTAGCTCCCTTTTCTGTCCCACAGAATTGAATTGGCACAAGCAGCCTCATACATCAGAAGAGATGATTTTCTTTTTTTTTTCTTTTCTTTTTTTTTTTTAACTTTATTTAGTGAATATAAATTTCCAAAGTACAGTTTATGGATTACAAAGGCTCACCCCCCATAACTTCCCTCCCACTAGCACCCCTCCCATCTCCCGCTCCCTCTCCCATTCCATTCACATCAAGACTCATTTTCAATTATCTTTACATACAGAAGATCGATTTAGTATATATTAAGTAAAGATTTCATCAGTTTGCACCCACACAGAAACACAAAGTGTAAAATACTGTTTCAGTACTAGTTATAGCATTACTTCACATTGGAAAACACATTAAGGACAGATCCCACATGAGAAGTAAGTACACAGTGACTCCTGTTGTTGACTTAACAATGTGACACTCTTGTTTATGGTGTCAGTGTTCTCCCTAGGCTCTAGTCATGAGATAACAAGGCTATGGAAGCCTTTTGAGTTCGCCGATTTCGATCTTACTCAGACAGGGTCATAGTCAAAGTGGAAGTTCTCTCCTCCCTTCAGAGAAAGGTACCTCCTTCTTTGATGGCCCTGTTCTTTCCACTGGGATCTCACTCGCAGAGATCTTTCATTTAGGTTTTTTTTTAAACTTTTATTTAATGAATATAAATTTCCAAAGTACAGCTTATGGATTACAATGGCTTTCCCCCCCATAACGTCCCTCCCACCCGCCACCCTCCCCTTTCCCACTCTCTCTCCCCTTTCATTCACATCAAGATTCATTTTCGATTCTCTTTATATACAGATGATCAGTTTAGCATACATTAAGTAAAGATTTCCGTAGTGTAGTGGTTATCACATTTGCCTAACACGCGAAAGGTCCCCGGTTCGTGACCGGGTGGAAACAGAGGGTGTTTTTTTTTTTTTTTTTTTTTTTTTTTGCCAGAGTGTCTTGGCTTTTCATGCCTAAAATACTCTCATGGGCTCTTCAGCCATATCCGACTCCCTTAAGGGCTGATTCTGAGACCAAAGTGCTATTTAGGACATCTGCCATTCTATGAGTCTTCTGTGGATCCCACTTCCCATGTTGGATCGTTCTCTCCCTTTTTTTTTTTTTTTCTATCAGTTAGTATTCCAAACACTAGTCTTGTTTGTGTGATCCCTTTGATTCTTAGACCTATCAGTGTGATCAATTGTGAACTGAAATTGATCACTTGGACTAGTGAGATGGCATTGGTACATGCCACCTTGATGGGATTGAATTGGAATCCCCTGGCACATTCTAACTTCACCATTTGGGGCAAGTCCGATTGAGCATGTCCCAAATTGTACATCTTCTCCCTCTCTTATTCCCACTCTAATATTTAACAGGGATCACTTTTCAGTTAAATTTAAACACCTAAGAATAATTGTGTGTTAATTACAGAGTTCAACCAATAGTACTAGAACAAAAAAAATACTAAAATGGATAAAGTATTACATTGTACAGCAACAGTCAGGACAAGGGTTGATCAAGTCACTGTTTCTCATAGTGTCCATTTCACTTCAACAGGTTTCCCTTTTGGTGCTCAGTTAGTTGTCACCGATCAGGGAGAACATATGTTATTTTTCCCTTTGGGACTGGCTTAATTCATTCAGCATAATGTTTTCCAGATTCCTCCATTTTGTTGCAAATGGTCAGTGCAGTGGCTCACTAGGCCAATCCTCTGCCTGCAGCACCAGCACACCGGGTTCTAGTCCTGGTCGGGGAGCCAAATTCTGTCCCGGTTGCCCCTCTTCCAGTCCAGCTCTCTGCTGTGGCCTGGGAGTGCAGTGAAGGATGGCCCAAGTGCTTGGGCCCTGCACCCGCTTGGGAGACCAGGAGAAGCAGATAGTGGGTGGGCCAGTGGCGCAATGGATAACGCGTCTGACTATGGATTAGAAGATTCTAGGTGATTTTCTTTTTAAATGAGAAAAAGTTTAAGTGGAATCTGGGATATCACTCAGGAAATAGGACCAAGACTGAGTCAGTCAAGCAAGCATATTTAGGGAGCAAGGGACAATACAATAAACCATACAGGGCTTAGGATACACTGTCACAAAGCTCATTACAACTCCCAACAAAGTTTAGTTCATCTATCAAGTCATGCACTCTATAATCACGGAGGAGTTTACTGTCTAACTCATACATTTTCTGTTAAAACTTGCCAACCTACAGGTTGAATTCAACATCTCTGTGGAAAACCTACCCAAGATCCTACCTTCCTGGGTTCTTAATTGCCTCTCCTTCAGCAGCTGTTGTCTCCACTATCTTCAGTACTCAGATTTCTGGGCATTCCCTGGAACATGAATTATCAAGAGCTACACTTTCCAGTGGACCTTTCTGCATGATGTGAATGTTTTATTCATCCTATCCAATATGTACATCATGATAGCCTATTTGAAATGTGGCAAGTGCAACACTAAGGAACATTCTTTTCAATTAATTTAAATATAAATAGCCACATGTGGCTAGTAGCTAAACACGGATCTGGACAAAACAGATCTAGAATTTTTCCACTTAAGAAAATTTAATAGCAGTACTTTTTATTTCATCTTTATCACTCTATCATTTTTAACATACAGTAATTCTATTTCCTTGACACCTGTTTTTATACTTTTGTTCTCAGAGATTATCCTTTCCACTCCTGATTTTCTTTCTTTTTCCATCCTGGCCTTATGATTGATTCTTTAAAACTTTTCTTTCATGGAGTTCTCATCTTCTTCCTGCTCTTACAGTAACATTGCACTTGATATTTAAATCTACAATCCTGGGGCCGGTGCTGTGGCACAGTGGGTTAAAGCCCTGCCTGAAGCGCCGGCATCCCATATGGGCACCGGTTCTAGTCCCAGCTGCTCCACTTCTAATCCAGCTCTCTGCTGTTTCCTGGGAAAGCAGTAGAAGATGGCCCAAGTCCTTGGGCTCCTGCACCCATGTGGGAGACCCAGAAGAGACTCCTGGCTCCTGGCTTCAGATTGGCGCAGCTCTGGCCATTGTGGCCATCTGGGGAGTGAACCAGCAGATGGAGGACCTCTCTCTCTCTCTCTCTTTGTCTCTATCTCTCTCTGTAACTCTGTCTTTCAAATAAAAATAAAAATCTTAAAAAAACCTTACAATCCTATTCTGTAGTTCCATAGTTCATTCTTCTACTAATAATAACAATGGCTGAGCATCATTCGAACAAAAAGAAAATCAGTTGCAATACAAATTGATATCCTACAAATTTACACAACTGTACATATTATACCACAAATTCATGCACACACACCTCTCCTTAGATTTTTATACTCAATAAATTTGTCCGTTCCTTGGCTAGCTTCCTTTTGCATTTCCATGAGTGACTTTTCCAAACTTTACATATCTCCTATATAAGCACTTCTTTCTTTCAGAAAATGTCCCTACCTTCCAGTTCATTGGGAAAATTGTGGCCTTCAGAGTGAACATCCTTACTTCTAACTCTCCTGATTCATACTCTCTCTTCATTTTATTTAAAAGTACCACCATCCATCCATCTGTGACACAAGTCAGAGACTTGAGAGTCATGTTCTCTTTCCTCTTCACTCTCATGTCTAGGTGACAAACAAGTCCTACCTTTGATTATTGTCATTGTTGTTGTTATTCTCTCTTAGTGCCTTTGGCGTTGCCTTAGTTAAAGTGGCCTAGGCTGTTGGATTTTCTTCCCACCTGATGCTCACAACTCCAAATGTACACTGTTGCTACCAAAGTGCTTTTCCTACAAAATCCTATCAAGTCATTTTCCTGCTTAAAAATTCTTCAGTAACTCCCCATTATCTGCAGGATGAGATCTAAGCTCTTAGCATTTCATACAAGTCCTTTTTGCCTTGAAATCTGGGTCTTTCATTATTTTATGAATTACATCTTCTTTTTACTTTTTTCATCAAAAGTTGAATAATCCTACTGAGGAAATCTAATTTCCAAAATGGTTAAAGTGTCCCAGTTCCTTAGTTGGGATGTCCTTTAAGTCACTTGCCCCAAGTTTCCCTCTATAATTAGCTAGAATTCTACTAGGGAACCTCAGGTTATTTTGTATAGTGATCCAGATATCTTAAAATATAGTCTTTTTTGTTGTTGTTGCTCTAATATCTTGTCTGGCTATACTACAGGTATATTTTAGACTATAATACTGTTTTTCCATAGTGAATTGAAAGAATAGTCAATCCACTTTCAAAAGCTTGTGCTTTGAATTGAAAGATGTAAATTAAATAGAGAATCCACTATCTTACAGGCATGCTTAGGCATGCATACAATATGGGAAAATTTCAAGATGAAATAGGCTCAATAATAAGGTTGGAATGTCAATGGATAAATCCATAATTGTCTTCCGGAGGACTCTTCAAACCTGCAAGGAATATCCAAGGGCAGAACAGCAGATGAGAATGTCCTAAAATAGAAAAAGGAATTATACTTCAGCATATCAAGGACAATCAAAAATAGATTATTAAAGTAGCACCTTAAGAAACTATAGAAAAATCTTGTTCTTTATAAGCTCACCACTTACCACAAAAGGTTTTTTTTTGTAAATGTGAAAATTAGTGTGATTTAATATGAATTTTGCCTTAATTTGATATGTGACAATAAACAGATCCCAAACTTTCTTTTTTTAAACTACTAGAACTTACAAATGAATTTATTAAATTTATAGAATATAAAGGCAACACATAAAGCACTATTGTATCTGTATATATGAACAAAAGGAAATTAAAATATCACCCCTAATATGAAATAACTTGGGAATAAATCTGACAAAGGAGGTGTAACACACTTACACTGTAAATTACAAAGTAATAGTGACAGAAATTTAAACCATAATGAAGAGATGTACCATTTGTGTAGACAGAAAACCCAACATGGAGTTTTCTTTAGAACTAGACATTGAGAAACTGATTCTATATTGTACTGATATTCATGAAAGATGTAAAAAGCATGAATTTTAAGTGCTCTCAAAATAAAAATAACTATCTGAGGTAACACACTTGTGAATTAGCTAGATTTAGCCATTTCAAAAGGTATAAATACTTCAATATATCACACAAGATAAATACATATAATGTTAGCTGTCAAATAAAATTTTTTTAAAATCATATGAAAATGCAAAGGACTTAAAATAACCAAAACCACTTTGAGAAGAGGACAAAGATAGAGGGATAACTTAACTTTGCTTCTTTTTTTTAAAGAAAGCTTTTATTTAATGAATACAAATTTCATAGGTACAGGTTTAGGAATATAGTAGCTCCGTACCCGCCTTCCCACCCTGACTCCCGTCCCACCTCCTACTCCCTCTCCCATCCCATTCTTCATTAAGATTCGTTTTAAATTAACTATATACAGAAGACCAACTCTATACTAAGTAAAGATTTCAACAGTTTGCACCCACACAGACACACAAAGTATAAAATACTCTTTGAAAACAAGTTTTGGGGCCAATGCTGTGGTGTAGCATGTAAAGCGCTCTCCTGCAGTGCCGGCATCCCATATGGGTGCCGGTTTGAGTCCTGGCTGCTCCTCTTCTCAACCAGCTCTCTGCTATGGCCTGGGAAAGCAGCAGAAGATGGCTCAAGTCCTTGGTTCTGCATGCACATTGGAGATCCAGAAGATGCTCCTGATTCTTGGCTTTGGATTGGCACAGCTCCAGCCATTGCACCCAATTGGGGGGTGAACCAGCAGATGGAAGACCTCTCTCTCTGCCTCTCCTCTCTTTGTGTAACACTGACTTTCAAATAAATAAATAAATCTTTAAAAAAAACTTTTACTGTTAATTCTCATACTACAATTCATTTTATTTTTTTTTTAGATTTATTTGTTTATTTGAAAGAATTACACAAAAAGAGAGAGAGAAGTCTTCCATCCATTGGTTCACTCCCCAGTTGGCCGCAATGGCTGGAGCTGTGCTGATCCAAAGCCAGGAGCCAGGAGGTTCTTCTGGGTCTCCCACATGGGTGCAGGGGCCCAAGGACTTGGGCCATCTTCTGCTGTTTTCCCAGGCCATAGCAGAGAGCTGGATCAAAAGTGGGTAGCCGGAACTCAAACCAGAACCCATATGGGATGCCAGCACTACAGATTTTACCAGCTACACCACAGCACTGGCCCAGTGTACAACTCATTAAGGACAGAGGTCCTATGTGGTGAGTAAGTGCACAGTGACTCCTGTTGTTGATTTAACAGTTGACACTCTCATTTATGACATCAGTGATCACTCAAGGCCCTTGATGTGAGCTGCCAAGGCTATGGAAGCCTTTTGAGTCCACAAATTCTGTCAGTAAGATCCCAAACTTTCTAAACTTTGCCTAATCTTTAAGAGAGATTATCTCTAAATAAATTGAATACATATTTTGAAACATTACCATATTACAGGGACTGTTCTAAGTATTTACATGCTTGTCATCTTGCATTTATTTAAAGATTTTTTAAAAATATATTTGAAAGGCAGAGTGACAGAGGGAGAGAGACACACATGGCAGGAGGTGGGAGAATATGAGATCTTCCATATATTGGTCCACTCCTTAAATGCCCACAACAGCCAGCAACCAGGAGCGTCTTTCACATAGGTCACAGGAATCCAAGCACTTGTGCCATCATCTACTATTTGCCAGGCACATTAGCAGGAAGCTGGATTGGAAGCACAGCTTAGCAAGGACTCAAACTAAGATTTCCAATATGGGCTGTTTGCATCCCAAGCTAATCTGCTGCACTAAAACACCCATCCTACACTTATCATTTTATTGAATCCACTCTTGGAAAAATTACCTTTCCTATAACGGAGGTAGAGGCAAAGGGATAATACCCTGTACAAAAGTCAAGGAAGAAAGTAAAAGGCCAAGCGGGAAAAACCAACATAAGTCACGGTTTAACAGAAGAATAAGGTATGAGTAGGGAACCTTACTGACAATGGAGTGGCAGCTGTAAGAACCTAGTTGAAGTGGACAGCTGGGTATGTTCACATTCTTGGCAATTGCATTCATGTTGCTAAGCTGGCATTTCTGTTATGCCAACATGCCAGAAAGCCCAATTGTCTGTTTCCCTTTTGCTGCAAACCAGTCTCTTTCCAAGTATTATGTCAGTTTTATCTATATCAAATTTGGTAATAAGAGTGTCTTCAAAAAGTTTATAGCAAATGCATGTTAGTGAAAACTGCACATGGCTTTTATTTTTTCACCAAATAAACATTATTTAATTCATTTTTTATGAAATTTGAAGCAGCCACTTATACATACCCCTTTTAAAAAATAAACAGCTCTAGGGTTCTGGTATTGTATTAAAATTTTGGGGGGGGATGAACAAATAGAATTATACATAAAATTTTTTAAATCTATAGTTTTGTACAATGCTAAAATCCACAAAGCTATAAGAATTTTTAACAGTTGAAAAAAGTAAAATAGAGGGCCCAGTGCTGTGGCACAGTGGGTTTAGGTACCACCCACAGCCTCGGCATCCCAAATGGGCCCCATTTCAAGATCCAGCTGCTCCACTTCGATCCAGCTCTTTAATTGTGCACCTGGGAAAGCAATGGAAGATGGCCCAAGTTCTTAGGACTCTGCTCCCATGTGGGAGATCTGAATGAAGCTTTTGGCTCCTGCCTTGGCCTGGCCCAGCCCTGGCCATTGCTGCTGTTTGGAGAGGGAACCACAGGATGGAAGATTCTCTTTATCTTTCTCTCTCTGTTACTCTGCCTTTCAAATTAATTACTTAATTAATTAATTAATAAAAAGTAAGATAGGTAGTGTTTATTTAACATCCTAGATGATGCTGTCCTGTTGAAATTATGTCGCCACATAAAATCTAAACATGGCAGTTGCTATTAAGATCTAGTAGGGTAGTATGTCTCAAGTATTGTTCTTGTGATTTCTCAGTTGTCCCATCAGTTTTCCCTATTTTAACTGCCAAAAAAACCCCTTCATTTTCATGATGTCCTGTGATGCCATTTTGTCTCCAACTTTCAGAATCTATATATTAAAAAATAGCTTCTGTATTTAAAAGTTATTATTTTATGAATACTAAAATAATATTGCCTTGACAATGACAGAAATGCTTTCTTTTTTTTTTAAAGATTGTATTTATTTAGTTACAGTGAGAGAAGGAGACAGAGAGAGAGGTCTTCCATCAACTGGTTCACTCCTGGAGCTGGGCCACTCTGAAACCAGGAGCCAGGAGCTTCTTCAGGGTCTCCCACAGGGATGGAGGGGCCCAAGCACTTGTGCCATCTTCCACTGTTTTCCCAGGCCATAGCAGAGAGCTGGATCAGAAGAGAAGCAGCTGGGACTAAAACTGGCACCCATATGGGATGCTGGTGCTGCAGGAGTGAGATTAACCTACTGCGCCACAGTGCCAACCCCTAAAAATGCTTTCTAAAGCATCATTTTCTTTTTTAATTTATTTGACAGGCAGAGTTAGACAGTGAGAGAGAGAGAGACAGAGAGAAAGGTCTTCCTTCCATTGGTTCACCTTCCAAATGGCCGCTACGGCTGGAGCTACGCCGATCCGAAGCCAGGAGCCAGGTGCTTCCTCCTGGTCTCCCATGCGGATGCAGGGGCCCAAGCAGTTGGGCCATCCTCCACTGCCTTCCCGGGCCACAGCAGAGAGCTGGACTGGAAGAGGAGGACTAGAACCCAGTGCCCATATGGGATGCTGGCGCTGCTGGCGGAGGATTAACTAAGTGAGCCACGGCGCCAGCCCCCTAAAGCATTTTCTATCAACTATCCATCCAGATGAGGCAGAGCATAGGTACCTTATATTTGTAAAAATTTAGAAGTGTGTTACTTCCCTTGACTTTCAGTTTGTCAGGAATGGTAACCAGGACCTGCCATCTGCTCCTGACAGCTTTGCCTCCTAACCCATAGCCAACATACATGAGTGCAACTTTATCCTCTTCAACCAAGCTTGGTGTCCACTGGGAGCTCTACTTCCTAGAAAATGGCATCCCTCCTCATGGCCAGATGCCAAGTGACAAGACCGGTGGGTGAGGAGAAAACTTCAACATCTTCAGTGAGGCCAGCGTTGGCAAGTCTGGTCCCTTGGCATTGTTTGTAGACCTGAAGCCTATGGCCGTTGAGTAAGTTCTCACGAGCACCTACTGCGAACTCTTCCACAGGCAAGAAAGATGGCTGCCAATAACTCTGCCCATGGGCACTATACCATTGGCAAGGGGATCACTGACCTCATCTTGGACCAAATTTGCAAACCGGCTGACCAGTGTCCAAGCCTGTGGGCTTCTCAGTTTTCCACAGCTTTGGTGGGGGGAACAGGTTCTGGGTTTACTTCCCTGCTGATGGAATGTCTCTCTGTCAATTACAGCACAAAGTCCAAGCTGGAATTCACCATCTACCCAGACCCCCATGTTTCAACAGCTGTGATGAAGCCCTACAACTCCATGCTCAACACTCACACCACCCTGGAGCACTCTGTGCCTTCATGGTAAACAACGAGGCCATCTATGACATCTGTCATAGAAATCTCAATATTACGTACCCAGCCTACACTAATCTGAACTGCCTTAATAGCTAGATTATGTCATCTATCACAGCTTTCCTCTGATTTGATGGAGCCCTGAATGTTGAATTCCAGGCCCTGAATTCCAGGCCAACCTGGAGCCCTATACCTGCATACACTTCTCTCTGGCTACATATGCCCCTGGCATCTCTGCTGAGAAAGCCTACCATGAACAGCATTGCATATCAGAGATTACCAGTGCTTGCTTTGAGCCAGCTAACTGGATGGTGAAAATGTGACCCTTACATGGCTTCGTAAATACATGGCTTCGTCCCTGGTAGTCTATGGTGACGTGGTTCCCAAAGATGTCAGTGCTGTCATAACCACCTTTAACACCAAGAACAGCATCCATTTTGTGGATTGGTACCCCATTGGCTTCAAAATCAGTATTAATTACCATCCTCCAACTGTGGTGCCCAGTGGAGACCGGCCAAGGTGCTGTGAGCTGTGTGCATGCTGAGCAACACCATTGTGAGAGCCTGGGCTCACCTGGACCAAAAGTTTGACCTGATGTGTGCCAGGTGTGCCTTTGTTCATTGGTATGTGGGTTGAGGGGATGCGAGAGAGAGTTTTCTGAAGCTTGTGAGGACATAACTGTCCAAGAGAAGGATGATGAGGAGACTGGTGTGGATTCTGTTGAATGAGAGGATGATGAGGGAGGAGAGAAATGCTAATTTTCCACTCCTTTCAGCCCTACAGCATGTCATAATCTCTGAACTTCAGCTTCAACATTAGCTGACACCCATTAGACTTTTCTTACTACGTTGTCTTCACTCAAATGTAATAATGTCTGTTTTTTTTATGTGAACCTGTAAGCTATTTCCATCAATCTGAAAGTAAAGGCTTTACAAAAATAAAATTGGAATAGCATCAAAATATAATATAAAATTAACCAGATTCTCATGGGGAGCTTCATTTGCTGAGAATCATCTGATAATCCCCAAATCCTTGTGCTTCAGTCTGAGAAACCCTGCTTTGCTCTTAAAAAATAAATAGCTTCCTCTAACAAATGTTTCTCAGAAGATTTTCCAGTAGAAAGAATGGCACAATGAAGTCATACTTTGAGTAAAAGGATAGAACATATTTGGTACACAACCTTTCCCTACAGATATTTCTTTCCAGCCAGGAGAAGGTTTTCCTCTCTATAGAGAGGGTGGTCATGCAATTTATCATCCAAACAGGACATTTTTGAGAGTGGAAGGGCAAGCTATTAATAATTATACCAGGACAACTATGCAACCAGAACTGTCTAAGACACATGGTCATCCTAACTGTGGTGCATGGGGCAGAGAGAGAGGTCATTCATGCACTGAATAGATCAAATAGATTTCATGCTTCATAGGAAATGCTTTTGTCCTTCCTGTATATTTTCTGCGGTCACCCTCTGCAGAAATGATATACTCCCATTCTCAGCACAAATAAAAACCTCTTCATTTACAAAGTAACTTCCTTACTACTTCTCTCCCAGAAATTTAAAGTGTGAGAGTCTCCTTTTATTCATCAACTCAAAGTGTATTCCATGCACCCTCTAATGACTTCAGTCTGATTCTCTTGATGGAGCATTTGACAAGATCTCAGCTGAGATAGCTGATAGTTGAGATGAATAGTCAATGTTAGAGCAGTGCTTTCAAAATTGTTTTTAAAACAATATGGATTACACTTATAAGATATAAAACCATAGACATAAAAATGTTTTACTAAACAATATGCTTGTTTAAACTTGAGACATAAATACACACACATACACACTCTCTCTCTCCCATATACATTTTTAGACTGGTTATGATTGACTCAATTAATTTCATGTCCCACTATGGTTTATAATATATAATTTGAAAACCACTGCTAACCAGCCTTTCTCTTCTGTGTATAAATACATACATAAATGTACTATGTTAATTTATTTCTAAGTGTTTTTACAGAACTTCAATTTACTACTTTACCTTTGTTCAAGTAAAATCTATTTCAGCGTTTAATAAAATCCTTTGTAAGCTGATGTGTACTATCAAATTCCCTAATTCCCTCCCACTCACCCCCCCCCACACATCTAATATGACTATAATTATTAACTTCTCTTGGATCTCAGAAAATGTTTTCAGGTTTCTTGGTCTAGTAAATCATATAATTTCCCATTTGCTTTGGGTGCTGAAAAACATAGCTGAATTGTGTAGTCATTTACAGAAACTGACTGTGTTTTATCCCTTTATCTAGACCATTCTCCATATGGCTTTTATTCCTTCTTTAATAAATGATCTTATGGTGGAAGAAGAGGCAGACCTTATGGTACATTGGATTAAGCTACGGCGTGGAATGCCCACATCCCACATCAGAGTACCAGCACAAGTCCCAGCTACTCTGCTTCTAATCTACCTTCCTGCTAATGCATCCTAGGAGATAACAGATGCTGACCCAAGTGCTTGGGTCCCCGACACTCATGTGGGAGACCTCCGTGGAATTCTAGACTCTTTGGCTTCAGCCTGGCCCAGCCCTGGCTATTGAGGACATATGGAAAGTGAACCAGAGGATGGAAAATCGATTTCTCATTCACATTCTCTCCCTGTCACTCTACCTTTCAAGTAGATGAAAACAAAAAATTTTGAAAAAGAATGTATGTACCCAAATCAAACTGCCTGATTTTAATTCTATGCCACTTTTTAGTTGAATAAAGTTGAGACGTTACCTAACTCCTTAGTATCTTAGAGCTTAGTTTCCTCATGAGTAAAATTAAAATAATCAATAGAACTAATAACTATAACATCTATATTTATGTTTTTTGTGAGAACTAATAGAGATAATACTTTTAAGAGCTAAGAATTTTTCAGTTTATGATAAGTAGGAAAATAAATAAGCTACTACTATTTTTTAAAATATTACTTATTTTAATGACAGAGTTACAGAAAGGCAGAGAAAGAAAGAGGGAGAGAAGGAAATATAGAAAGAGAAATCTTCCATAAGCTGTTTCACTTCCCAAAAGGCTGCAATGACAGAGACTGGGCAGGGTCAAAAGCAGGAGCCAGCAACCAGGAGGTTAATTTGGGTCTCCCACCCAGGTGCAAGCGCTTGGGTCATCTTCTGCCACATTACAGGCACACTAGCAGGAGACTGAACTGGAAGTGGAGCATCTGGGACTCAAACCAGCATACGTAGTGGATGCTGGCATTGGAGATGGCAGTTTAACTCACTGCATCACAACACTGGCCCTAAACCTATTATGATCATCATAAATAGAACCAGTTAAATAATACTACGCACTCATACAATTGGATAAGTCTGGCTATTTTTGAATAAAATAAAACTTAAATATATGATTAGAGAATTATGTTTTTTGAAGATTTATTTTTTGAATTTATTTGAGAGGCAGAATCACAGACAGAGAGAGGGAGAGATAGATCTTCCAACCATTAGGTCACTTCCCAAATGGCCAGAGCTGGGCGGATCTGAAATTAGGAGCCAGGAGCTTCTTCCAGGTCTCCCACATGGGAGGAGGGGCCCAAGCACTTCGGCCATCTTCCAATGCTTTCCCAGGCCATTAGCAGAGAGCTGGATAGACGTGGAGCAGCTGAGACAGGAACCAACACTGCAGGCGGAGGCTTAAACTACTATACCACAGCACCGGCCCTCTAAGATATAATATTAAGAGCAAATCAAGGCATGCAAGGCTTGCTTTTATATTCTTAGACTACTCCTGAAAGAATATACAAGAAACTAGTAGGTAGTTGCCTCTGGATTGGGGAACAGAAGTGAGAAATATGCTGGCATCCTGTGCCCTCTTTTGTATCTACATTAACTTTTTAAAATGAGTAAAATTTAATTTCCAAATTCAAACGTAGAGAAGGATTTAGGATGATGAGGCAAATTTCCTTTGCCCATCCTTTTACATCCTGAATCCCACTCCCCTGGTGGTAATGACTTTTAATGATTTTGCTTTTTGTTCTCTGCTGGTTATTTCAAATAATGTCTTAACTTGGCGATTTTTTAGACCAACAATTTTTTGTAGTATTTTTGATTTTCTGTCCTAACAATTGAGAACTTAGTTCTTTTTCCTTTAATTTTTTTTTTATTTGAGAGAGAGAATAAATGTTTCCATCTGCTGGTTCACTCCTGCATTGCCCACAGTAATTAGGGGCCAAAAATGATAGTGAAGCTGGGAGTCAGGCCAGAAAGTCAACCAAGTTCCGTCACTCAGGTGGCAGAAACCCAACTACTTGAGCCATCACTGCTGCCTCCCAGCGTCTGCATTGGCAAGATGCTAGAGTTAGGAGCCAGGGCCAGGAATTGGGACTCTGGCTTCTTAACATCTAGGCTAAACTCCCACCACCTTCCACTCCTTTAATACAGTTACATCATGTGCTAGTAAATAATGATGCAGCAATTAACACCCCAGAGCTAAGTGACTTCTCTCAATAAAGGTTGCTTTCTCATTGTACTGCACATCTGTAGGAGACAGGAAAAGCAGACTCTGTACAAAGACCAAGGCTCCTGGGACAGCCAGCATCTCACACAATGCCAAGTACCACCTGTAAGAAGGGATCCCATTGGCCCTGAAATTCTTGCCCTACAAGTGCCATCACATCACTTCAGCTCACAGCTCACTTACCAGTACTAATCCCATGGCCCCTCTCGCCACAGGAACAAAGGAGAATGATCAATACCTTATGCTGAACTCATTACAGCATAGCTACTTTGCAATTGGACAGAAATTTCTTAAACTTTAATTTCTTTTTAGGTCAATTCTAGGCACTATTTACTGGCTGTCCATTCTGCCAGATGAGATTACTATTATTTTTTCTTTTTAGCATTTTTACTTATTGATATAAAGAACAGATTTCATGTATTTTGGATATGATTCTAAGAATATAATGATACTTTCTTTTCTCCTTTCTCCTTCTTTCATTCCTTTGTTACTTTTTTCATTTAATTTTTTGCAATAACATACTGACAATTCACTTTATAACTGTTCCTTTAAAGAAAGACTTCTATAAGTAAAAAGTGTAAAGACCACGGTTCCACATGAGTATAAACAAGGGTTATAAATAATAATCAAATCACAAGATGTCAATTTTGCTCATGTGCTATTTTTGGTACTCTACATATTAGCTACCACAAATAGAGAAAACATGATATTTGTCATTTGGGGTCTGGCTTATTTCACTAAGCATAATGGTCTCCAGTTGTATCTATTTTATTGCAAAAGACAAGAATTCATTCTTTTTTATGTCTGAATAGTATAACATTTTGTATATATGCTACATTTTCTTTATCCAGTCATTAGTTGATGGACATTTGGGTTGGTTTTATATCTTAGCTAATGTGAATTGAACTGCTATAATATTGGGGTACTGATAACTCTTTTTTTTACTGATTTCATTTCCTTTGGGTATATTCCCAGGAGTGGGATGCCAACCTGGATAACATAAAAAATAATGCTAGTACTTTACAATTTTCCTGAATGTAAAATGAGGAAAATAAGATTACTTACTACATGCTAAGTACATGTTTCTATTATTATTATGTGCATAAAATGTCCAAAGGTACTGTAAAGATTTTTGGTTTCCAGTGAATAGTTTACTGTTACTACCATAGTTATTAATAGTCTGTGATTTACAATCCTCACATCCAAACAGCTCTGCAAATAACTTTTAATTATTTTTGGGTAATACATTCAATGATCTGACCAGAAGTTTTTGATAGAAAAATCTTACATAAATTGTCTGAGAAGTTACTTGTATATTTTTTGGTTGTGTTTTTCTTTTTTTATTTTTCTTTAAATTTTGTTAATATAGAGAGAACAAATTTTATAGGTACAATTCTAAGAAGATAACCATACTTTCCTCCCTCCCTCTTTCTGTTTCTCGATCTGTATCCTTCCTTCCTTTCTTTTTTTTCTTTAATTTTTGCCAAAACATAATTTCAACCCATTCTATAATCATAGGCTTAATGCACCACTAACCATACAATTCAACAAGTAAAAAAGTAGAAAGATCATGGTTCCATAGGAGTATAAACAAGGGTTAAACACAATAATCAAATCATAAGATGTCTGTTTGACTTCTATACTTTTTTTTCTATTCTATATCTTTATCTTTATTTACATGCAAATAACCACGTATTATGTTTCCTAATATTAATGTATTTGTGATGAGAAAAGACATTTGGTTCAGCCTTCTGGCCTATATTTGCCTATTTCCTCGAATTAACTCAATGTATTTTAAAGATCACAGTAGCTCTTGTATGTTATCTAGATGAATCAAGGGGATGAACTTGGATGCTGATAAATTCTCTTGGGAAAGTTAAAAATATATCACAGATGAGTATACCTCATATTATACTTGTAATATCTGAAAATATATGATTTCAAATTACTCTCAGTGCAAGGACTTTGGATAAAATATAGTGAATTTGTACTATTGTTGATGGAAAAAGGAAAAGGAGAGTTGCTTTGAGGATACAAATAGCTGACTTTATGTATGTTGAACTTGAGGTAGTGGGAGTACATTTATTGCAGCTTCACCAGGCAATTGGAGTTACCTGTTTGGAATTTGAGGCAAATGAGTGGGAGATATACATATGTGAATTATAATTTAATTTTATTATATTTTTAATTCAGGGGGTTCTTTTTTCTCTTTTCCTTAAAACATTTATTATTTTATTTGAAAGACAGAGATAGAGAAACAGAGGCAGACAAACAGTCTGTCACACCCCAAATGCCTATAAGAACCAAGACCGGACTAAACCAAAGCCAGAACTCCAGATTTCCCACATGGGTAATAGCAACCCAACTACTTGAGTCGTTCACTTACTGCCTCCTAGAGTATTCATTTGCAGGAAGTTGTAAGTGAAAGCAGAGCCAGTATTTGAACCAGCCAATGCAGTGCGGGGTGTGGGCATCCCAAGTGGTGTCTTAATTCCTGTTCTAGGGGCTCACATTTTGGCATAATAGATAAATCAGCCTCCTGCAATGCCAGTATCCCATATATGCACCGGTTTATGTCCCAGCTGCTCCATTTCTGATCCAATTCCCTGCTAATGGCCTGGGAAGAGCAGCAGCAGATGATGCTAGTGTTTGGGCCCCTACCACCAACATGAGAGACCCAGATGAAGCTCCTTGCTCCTGGCTTCAGTTTGGCCCAGCCCTGGCTGTTGCGGCCATCTAGGGAGTAAATCAGTGGATGGAATAAATGTCTTTTAAAAAAAATCATTGTTCCAGGGGGCCAGTGCTGTGGTGTGTAGTAGGCTAAGCCTCCACTTGCGGTGCCAGCATTCCATATGGGCCCTGATTCAAGTCCTGGCTGCTTCATTTCCAATCCATCTCCCTGCTATGGCCTGGGGAAGCAGTAGAAGATGACTGAAGTGCTTGGGCCCCTGCACCCATGTGGGAGACCCAGAAGAAGCTCCTGGCTCCTGGCTTTGGATCAGCCCAGCTCTAGCCATTTGAGGAGTGAACCAGAAGACAGAAGAACTTTGTCTCTCCCTCTCCCTGTCTGCAACTCTACCTCTCAAATAAACAAATAAATCTTAAAAAAAAAATCACTGTTCCAAACACCTGCCTCTGAAATCAGTTATCTTTATTTCAGGGATTCTAAATACCAATTATTTATAAATGAAACAGATAACATGGTATGCTTTAGCATTTATTTAGAAAGAAATGCATGGGAAGGTGAAGGCTTTATAAAAGGGGGAAGGGAATTCAGAAATTTAAACCGGGAGTTGCATAACAGGTTTTTCCAGGGAGCAGACCAGAGGCTGCAAGGGAGAGGGAGCACATGGGCAGAAGAGCAGCCGCATGGCCACATGGACAAGCAGGCACCAGATGCGGCAAAAGACCTCACGCCAAGAGGCTGGGGGCGAACAAGGGGTGGGCCCAGCACTCCACGCCTGCCTTTTATTCACTTCCACAGGGAAGTGCTTATATATTCTGATTAACAGGTGCGCATATATAGGTGCCTGAGATCACACCGTGGGTGGGGGGTATGGTTTTCCAGCTCATGAATCTAATTAATTTAATCCTATCTGCCTGCCCATATCACCTCTATAAGTGAAATTTTAGGTCATGAGTAAGAACAGAATCTTCTAGAAAGAGCTCAGGGACTGGGAAAATAGTAGTGGTGATTACAGAATACTTAAAAGTGATGAAAATTTTTGGCTAAGCTGTCATAAAGCAGATGCTTAGTTGGGTTCAAGCTGAATCTCTACAATTTGAGATGGAAAGCAGGATAGCACCATATCTGCCAATGAAAGAACTCATTTTAAGAGGGAGCAATTGAAAACTAGAACCAGGCACTACAGAGAGGATAGAGAAAAAGGAGAACCACAATAACAGAAAGTAGACTGGATTTGGAAATTTTGGAACTTCAGAGAAGATCATGTATGTCTTGAATTGCCCTCAGAAAGGTGAGGATGGAAGTCTTGAGAATTTAAGGGGAGAATGGCAGCAGGCTACCTGACTTGTATCACTTCTCAATTATACCAATTCCAGGTTGACTCGTGAATTCAGCAAAGGTATTGAACAGTATAGCTAAACCTTATCATATATTTCTTGTTTTGCAGTTAAGAAACCTGATTTCTCCAAAGTAGTTAAGATTCTGATAATGGTCACATGATGAATTAGTGGTAGAGTTAAATCTAGAACATGAATACTTGAATTTCCAATTTAGTGCTGTTTCACCTGTGCCAGAGGTATTCAAGCAGGAAGCTCAATTAAGGGTGCTTTTGAATAACACCTTCAGGTATTCCTACAGACTTCTTTTAATATAGAAGTAAGATATTCCTTGACCAGCTCAAGTGTAAAGATGCAGTCTGGATGGATGGATGGGTAGATAAGTAGACAATAATGGTTTTATTATAAATGATTTTTCATCATATTAATTTGCTTTTCACACAATTAGGATTTTATGGTATATTGAAAAATCCTTACTCATTCATGCATTTTAACTTCCAATGGACCCAATGAAATGTTCCTTTGTATCAATATCCACAACTGTCTATAAAATCTTTCAGTAATTTCATTTTTTACTTTTCTGAGAACAACTCATTATACACAATCATCTTCTTGAAAATTACCAAATTCAATATGTTTGCTTAATCCCTATAAATTTCAGAATCTGAACAGCTTGAGGGGTATTAACTAATATAGTGAAGTCCTTCAAGACAAGGACTTTAATCTTACTTAGATTCGTATCTCTGGCATGCTAAAATGATGTCTGCAACATGCATACGTTTCATATATGCTTATTGAAGGAATGAGTGGGTTAGTGAATGGATTAATGAATAAAAGCCAAATAAACTTCATTCAGGAACAGTGGTAAAAAAAGATAGGTGACTCAATTTCCTAACCTAGCTTGTGCTGCTATTCTGACAGTACAACAGAATTGCCAATACAACCGCCCCCTCAATCAGTGCAACAAGTGTGGCTCATCTCTCAAAATTATTTATTTATTTATTTTTATTTTTTGACAGGCAGAGTGGACAGTGAGAGAGAGAGAGACAGAGAGAAAGGTGATCCGATGGCAGGAGCCAGGTATTTATCCTGGTCTCCCATGGGGTGCAGGGCCCAAGTAGTTGGGCCATCCTCCACTGCACTCCCTGGCCACAGCAGAGAGCTGGCCTAGAAGAGGGGCAACCGGGACAGAATCCGGTGCCCCGACCGGGACTAGAACCCGGTGTGCCGGCGCCTCAAGGCAGAGGATTAGCCTAGTGAGCTGCGGCGCCGGCTTCTCAAAATTATTGCTAACAGACTTTACTACTTTGGGTGCCAGTAACCTTCAATAAACATTTGAGACTAAGGAAGGGGATCATGGGGGTAGTTTTGAAATGCACAAGTCCTGACCTTCTGTTTCCACCACCATGCCCCTTTTCTCCTTTTGCTACTCAGTCAACTTTGGTTTGAGCCTTTTGTTCCCTTTGAAATGTAGCTTAGTGGATATACTAGAAATTCCAGGCTTATTTGGAAGGAGTCTAGAGAATGGCATGTCAATATTTAGCACTTTTCCAAATTTAGTGCATATACATGCCTATTTCAAGACATGTACAAAGTGCTGATCATATATTTCAGCTTGTACTATAAGGATTTTTTTCTTTCTTGATTATTGATGCATTCTCAACTCTTAGCATCTCATGTCACAAATTGCTAGAACTGCTGAAACCAAGCCCCCATATGTAGGAGCAGGAACCAGCCTCCTGTCTGTCTTCCTTAGCCCAAAGTGTCCTTGGCTATTGTTTATCAAAATGAATTTGCTGAATGTAGGGAGCTGATACACCTATTCTTGCAAGGTTCTAGTCACCAGACTCAAGGAGTCATTTACTTTTCTAACAGATATGAACCTTGATGGTCAGTATTGTCCAGAGGGGTTTGTTTAGGGGAATTCCGGGTCTGGGCAGAATATAAATGCCACCTTCAGGTAACCCTCAAACCATCTGGAAACCATCTAGCATCATAAATTCATAAAGAACATGGCATTATTAACCAATCAAAGGAAGGTCAGAAGGACCACTGACTAACCAGGAGCCTGGATACAGGCTGATCAAGCACCTCTCAACCCCGATTTCAATCTATACAAACCTTCACCTCTCACTCCTTGGGGAGCCCAGAAATCAAGCAATAGCTGGCTGGCTTCTTGCTCTGTACTTTACAAAAATACCTACTTTCCTCCACCACCCAGTGATTGGCTTTCTGCACAATGGACAATTAAATTCAGTTTGGGGTTCTACAGGAGTGCCTCCAACTAGTTTAGGATGCTGTTGGGTGACACTGCCAGACTAAAATATCTGAAAGGCCTAATGGCCGCCAACTGCTTCACTGTATGCCCAATATTGCCAGGCACATCCCTGGCATTTCCCAAGGAGCTCTGTATTATGCCAGGAGGCTGCTTCTCTGTTGAGTTACCTGGGGAGTAGAACACTTTCTTTCCTTAAATCCTTTTTTTGCTGCCCTCCCTACACTCCAACCAGATAAACCTGTATTTCTTTTTTTTTTTTTTTTTTTTTGAATTATTTATGTATTTGAAAGTCAGAGTTACACACAGAGAGAAGGAGAGGCAGAGAAAGAAAGAGAGTTCTTCCATCCATTGGTTCACTCCCTAATTGGCTGCAACAGCCGGAGTTGAGCCAATC
The DNA here is from genome assembly GCF_964237555.1 of Oryctolagus cuniculus. NCBI lineage: Eukaryota > Metazoa > Chordata > Mammalia > Lagomorpha > Leporidae > Oryctolagus > Oryctolagus cuniculus. The sequence continues at coordinate 48,580,977 of NC_091435.1, forward strand.
CGAAGCCAGGAGCCAGGAGCTTCTTCCAGGTCTCCCAGGCAGGTGCAGGGACCCAAGGATTTGGGCCATCTTCTACTGCCTTTCCAGGCCATAGCAGAGAGCTGGATCGGAAAGTGGAGCATCCAGAACTCGAACTGGTGCCCATATGGGATGCCAGCACTGCAGGCGATGGCTTTACCCACCACGCCACAGTGCTGGTCTTGATAAACTTGTGTTTCTAAAGCAACAATCAAAAATACCTACTTATTTCATAAGGGTTTCTAGCTAAATGGGTTTAAACTGCTGTGTAAGTGGACATATACCTCCCTAGCTTGTCTGCTGGCCTACCCTGAGAACATTCTGGCTTAATTCCTATCCTTAACAAGTTGGGAAAGATGGTCTTTTGTATCTCCCTGTGAAAAGTATTTGCATATTCAGAAGTCAGCTTGGCGGGAACTAAGAGTATGGGGAGTAAACATTGTCTGCGCTTTTTTCCCCTCAAAGTTGAGAAATGCCTGAATAGGAGAAGAGCTGAAAATTGGCAAAAGGGAGATGGCAACAGTGATGTGACAGCTGTCAAAAATTTGTGTTGATCTGAGAGGCCTCTCCGGTTGTGTACCCTTGGGCTCTCGTAGGCTTGAGAAGTGCTTCCTTTCTTCCCCTTTCCTTTCCCAAACTGGCTTTCCTGGGCCACTGGGGCAGAGAGAAACATTCCACAGCTCACATTGCCTGATTTAAAATGCAGGGTGGGTAGAAATTAAAATTAAAATGAGTTCTTTTTAAAGCAAAAATGTCACCATTCTTTTTGAAAGATGAGAACCTGAGTAATGACTCTCAAGAGAAAAGATTGGTGTCAAATTATGAATCTGTGTTTAGTAGGCTTATGATTTATGTATTGGAATATGTAATTTTCTTGAAAAAAAAAAGAAAGATGAGGTTGAGATTGTATTTATTTAGCAAGCTAATGTTGGCTTCTTTTGAGCATTGACATTCATTTTGTATGTTATGTGTGCTTATTTACTATCAGGTGGTAAGGACATGTTACCTTGTGTTCAAAACTAGAGTGGGCACTCATCCACTGGAACATTGCAGGAAGTCTGCAAACAGCTCTACGGGATGAGACCTGCCTCATTGTATTGAGATAGATACGCTAAGCCATTATTTTTGTTCATAGGAGCATAATTTCTTTAGCTATTGCCTGTGTTTCTCCCACCTTCTTGTCTATTAATGTTATAAACAGTGATCTACGCAAATGGAAAATTGGTGTTAGAACTATCAGTCTTTAGAAATTCTGGGGAAAAGTATATTAGTTTCTCCCTATCTTTGTGGCTTGTTATTTTAGCAATAGTTATTTGTGTAACAAAAATAAGGATTATAAATTACCTAATCCAGCTCTATGAAGTAATAATCACAACAATGACCCCATATGAATTCTTCCAGTTGGGAAGTAAAGATTAGTATTATTCTTTAAAAAAATATTTTCATTTTAATAGAAAGGTAAATGGGAGAGAGAGAGAGAGAGTGAGAGAGAGAGATTGACTTCCATCTGCTGGGTCACTCCCCTAATGCTTGCAATAGCCAGGGTGGGGCCAAGCTAAAGCCCAAATCCCAGGGCTCAATCCAGGTCTCCCATAGGAGTGTTAGGGGCCCAAGCACTTAATCCATTACCTGCTGCTTACCTCTCGGGGAGCACATTAGCAGCAAACTAAATTGGAAGCAGAATAGCCAGGACTCAAACCAGACACTCCAATATAGGATTGCAGGCATCCCAAACAGTGATTTAACTGCTGCACCAAATGCCCATCCAAGGATTTAGTTTTATTTTGCTCATTGAGAGCCATTTGATCTAAATTCACCTGCCGTGTTGCATTCAGGCTCTTTTGAGGAGTATGGTTCCACCTTCCCACTAATCTATGAAGGAAAGTCTTGATGATTGATGTCTGTGGAGAAATCTCTGTGTTGTTATTTGTCATTTCCATTATATATACAGAACCTTCTGGAGAGAAAAATGGTTCTGAGTTATAAATAGAATTGTGCCTCCTAAAATTTAAGACATCTTGTTTGAAGATATTAAGAGGTAAACAGCACTTTACTTCGTGTCATAGTTATTCCACAAATTTTAAGTTTGTGATCCCTTCTTGAGTCCCAAATGGAAAATCAGTAATGATGCCTTTATTCATTCAGGTCATTTACCAATGCTAGTATTCTCTTATCACATGCCCAAAAAGATCTTGGAAGAAATGGGCCACATGGAAAGAACACTGTCTTTGAAATGAGTAAGATGCTTAGTAAGTCATTTGGCTTCTGAATACCGCTTTCCTCTTCTGTGAAATGGAGAAGGCAGTACTGTCATGAAGGGTTACTTATATGGCCTAGAAGTTAGAGGCCTTTGGAAACATAGATTATTCCGGGTCTACTACCCATTCTCTTCGCTGGACATTATTCCCAATGATCATGGATTACTCTGCTTGCCACACACATGCAGTGTCAGCACCTTGGTCTTTGTGTGCTATTTCTAATATGTCCAGTATAACAACTACTCTCACTACTGTTCTGAGGCTCATATCTCCTAGAGTTCAAGTGGTTTAGGTTCTGTAAGGCAATGCTTTCAATTAGCAGTTTCAGCCATTTCCCCTCAGTGTGTATAACTTTTGACTTTCTCTCTCCTAAATTCCAGAGGCAGGCGTATGAGTTATTTCTTCATTCACTCAATGGATATTTAGTTCTTTAACCAGCCCTCTATTTCACCCCAGCATTCTAGATACCCTTTATATTGTACATTGTCCCTTTTTCTAATTTACCATTAGCATATAATGTAATTCACTATTTTTATGGCCTCTTACAGAAGCCATATAAAGGCAGGAATCTTTCTTCATTTTGTTCACTAATGTGTGCCAAGCAAATAGAACACTTCCTAGAATTAAGCAAATACTTATCAAATGAGTGTAGAATATACTATGTTTTAAGAATGTAGAAACTGGTATTATTGCTCTTCCAGAGAATGGTTCACTCAGGAAATTTCTTGATGTTTTTAGAATTATCCAAATTTCACATATCTATTTTCTTCTGTACTTTAAAGTAAAGGGGGTATCATATGTTTGCTTTGTGTTATAGGTGAGCACTAGATCTGCTTGATCTGTGCCATCATCATCATCATTATCACCATGATCATCATCATGGTGGCTAGTCTCCTAGGTAATTCCTAAAGGTCCTTAGCTCCCAATATTCACACCCTGAGTAGACATCTCCCATGTTGCATAAGGACAACTTGTGTAACCAATAGGATATTGTGATCATGATTATGTGTAATTTCTATGCTAAGGCATAAAAAATATTTCAGCTTCAGCTTCTCCCCCTCCCCTCCTCAGAACATTTGCTTTGAGAGGAGCCAGGTATCACCTCATAAGGACATTAAAGCAGTGCTCTGGAGTGTTCCATGTGGTATGAACTCTTGACAAAACCCCAGTGAATGAGCCATCTTGGAAATGGATTCTCCTAATCAAAGTTTCAGATGACTGCAAACCTGCCCAGAATTTTGTCTGTTACTTCTTGAGAGACTGTAGGCCAGAACCATCCAGCTAAGCTGCCTAAATCATAGGAAATGTGGGCTAAGAAAAGTTTATTATTGCTTTAAGCTATTAAGGTTTGATGTAACATCACATAGCATCTACTAATCTAATCGCTAATGTCTTGTGCTGCTGATACAATCATATTTCTTGAGTGCCTTCTATGCAGAAGGAAGTGTATGATTTCATTCTTAGACCATATCTCTGAGTACATAATCATATCTTCATTAAATGAAGATCAAAAGAGTTTTTCTACACATTTGGGAGTGGAAGGGCAGACCATTTTTAATGCCTATGCAAGTAGAGGATAATCTTTAAACTCTAAGGCTATTTTTGTCAGTATATGAACATGGTAGCTGGGAAAGGTAACACACACAAACCAGTTTCAATAATGTTCCTTTTAAGGTACAACATGAGCATTTCAGAGATTATCCAAAGCTTCCCACAGTCTCCTAAGATAAATGCATAAATTCTATATTATATTGTTAGCCCATGCTAAGTTTTTAATTAACTACTCAGTAAGCTTTTTGATTCCTGATGGAATAGAACACAAGAGAGGGAAGTTTTAATGCTAGAAAGTGATCAATGATCATGGCATTGAGAGAAGAGAGATACTCAGAAATTATAATTTTAAAATGTGAAAAATAATTTTTGTCATTTCACAAATTCTCTGTCAAGTCCGGCCTTCAAAGAAAAACACACATCTTCAAAAGTGGGTGAAACAATAATTTACCTGGTTTTCCTGGGTTTGCTACTCTAGTATTTCTTCCTTATAATGGCTATCTCCTATAGTGGAAGGTAGAACATAAAAGACCCCTGAATGTTATCCATAGCCACTCCCCAATTGTATTAGAATATCTTTTTGTCAGCCTGAAAAAAAGGATTAAATATAATTAAAGTAATTCTTCCAGCAGTATCTAACCAGAGTAAGATATACATATATTCCGATTGCTTAAGATGTTTACAAGAATTAGACACCAAACTTCTGTCTGCAAAACAGGTTCAAGATTAAAATGTAACTGACGAGTGCTTAAAGCTGACAGTCTAATTTCTCCAAATTTATAAACTACCTTATATTGCTGTTTTTGTGCTCAATACTCCCATTGTCCTTTATGTTTTAAATTCTTTTGCTGACTTATTTCCTGTGTTGGTTTTCCTCAGTCAGCATCCTTTAAAATTGGCTTAGAATTTTGCAACAGAAAATGCTGAAAAATCTCTCGCTGATTGTGTGCAGCATATACCCCACATAAAATATGCCAAATTTCATTTTCCTTCTGAACAATGCTTCTTATAAACATGAAATCACAATGGAGTAGAGAAAACTATCTAGAGATGAATAAATTGTCGTTATGGAGTATATAATAGACTCTCTTCTATGGGTACTGACAATATGGGTATATAAGAATTGAACCTAACTTCAAAAGATGGATACAAATGTATATAAAAGGAGGTTGGGTGTCAGCACAAATAGCCAAATGGGAGATACCATCAGCAGGAAACTTAATGAACCAACAGGGTATTATGGCTGCAAATAAAACTGGTGGGCATTAACAGAAAAATGCTATATAGAATGGGAAAGCCACATTCATCTCAGACATTTGCTAGGATAGTGCATAAGATTCTGAATAGTAAATGGTTAGAGGAATAGAAAAAAGTAAGCCATATTCAAATAAATAAATTCAACATGGTGGATTATTTCAGATCTCTGTCACATGAGAAACATATTTGGATGTTCAGTGAGCTCTGTGGACTCAAGGTTTATATTTTTAGTTAAGTTTTCATAACATGGACCTGAAACCTGTGCATAGAAACAAAAAAAAAATAGGTTGCAAAAGAAGAACAAATAACTAGCTGCTTCAGGGATATGTATTTCTAATTATTGGAGGTGTTCAAATACAGAAATCTACCTGAGAGGAACTAATGAATATATAATATTCAATACACATTTTTCTTAATCACTAGTATAATTTGCCCAATTATTTTCCAGGACTTAGGTCAAGTAGTTTAGCAAATTTTCACTCCGTGGGAAGAGAGTTGGCTCATTGTTGAAAACAGTAGAAGCATGGGAGAAAGGCTGGTTGCTATACTTGTATATTCTCTCCTGCCCACTATACTATATTCATCTTCTCTAGGAAAGAACTGAAAACTTTCTGGAATACTGTTTGACAACATATAATAGGAATTTTAAAGGTGTTCAAATCATTTGACCTAATAATTTTGCTTTAAAAAGCATGGAAGAAAAAATAGATATTGTGAGGGAACCCAAAGAAATACTCACCATGAAAGTATTTTATTAGTTTAAAAAAGAAATCCTTTCAATGTAGCAAATATTTTCTAGCATATATTCTGTAACAGATATACTTCTGTGAGTCTGGGTAACATCAATAAATAAAACAATTTCCTTGTGCTCATGGATTTACTGTCCAGTAGGGAAGAAAAAGAGTAAATAAAAATATCATAAATAAGTATAGTGCAGCATGTTATAAAGTAATAAGTGATATAGAGGAAAATAAAAAAAAGGTAAGACAATATATTGGAGCTTGGAATGGGTGGCTGCAGAGTGGTCAGTACTTGGGACAGACATTAGCCATAGAAACATCTGGAATGTGGAGCCAGCATTGTGGCATAGCAGGTAAAGCTGCTGCCTGTGACACAATTATCCCATAAGTCACCTGCTGTAGTCCCAGCTGTTCTACTTACCATCAAGCTTCCTGCTAATGTGCCTGGGAAAGCAGTGGGAGATGGCCCAATGCTTGGACCCCTGCACCCATATGGGAGACCCAGAAGCTCCTGGCTTAGACTTCCTGGCTTCAGCTCCAGCCCCAACCTTTGTGGCCATTTGGGGAGTGAACCAGTCTCTCTCTCTCACTCTCTCTCTCTCTCTCCCTCCCTCTCTCTCTGTTAATTATGCCTTTCAAATAAATAAAATATTTTTTTAAACAAGAGAAATATCTGGAATGATACAATAGTATATAAACTGAAGGTTCCAAGATGGCAGAGTTGGGAGGGAGCCTACTGCTCAAGCCCAGGAGAAGATAGTTTAAAAAAAGTGGAGATAGTGTAGTCTCAGGGAAAAGTTAAGGAAAAAATGGCAAAGGAAACTCTACCGAAATTAGAAGGACACAGTGGACCTATGTGGAAGGTGTGGGTGTACACAGCTCAGGACTCCAACAGCCAAGATCCTATGTACCAGAGCTAGAAAGTGAGGTGAGACCAGACTGCAGCAGCTCAAGCCACTGACAAAAAAGTGGCAGGAAGACCCTTGAGGTAACGAGGCTTGAAGCCCCATGGGGGAAGTGTACCAGCCAACCTAGAGGAGAAAAAAAAAAAAAAAAAAAAGGATGGGACAGACGTGTTTCTCTCTCTCTGATCACTTTACAAAGGTGTACCATGACAAGCCAATAGAACGCGTGCCATTTTGGACACACGTAAGAGCTGTACCAACTCGTGGCTGTGCCTGGCAATCAGCCAAGCAGAGACCCCTGACTCTGTTGGGGAGAAATAACGGGGCTAGGAGCTTATCACTGTGTGAAGCTTCTGAACCAGGACTGTGAAAAAAACTAAGGGTCTGTGGGAGGAATCACGGTGTGGCTGGGACTTTTAGCAGTCTTAATGGGAGATGCCAGAAGCTTGGGGATTCCTCGATACCTGCTGAAACACTGCTGGGGAATCTGAACTTACACTGAGGACTACACAGATCCTTTGTGTGGTCCTTTGGACAGAATGGACAAATATTATACCCACGGGGGCTAATGCTCAGGGACTACTCCATTGAGGAGAAGAACTCAGCTGAGCTGAATATACTTCCCTTCTGATTAAAAAAAGAGAGAGAAGATTTACCATGCCAAACCTGAGGGTTTTATCTTAGACACACCCTTAACCCTGGAGAACTGAACAGAGCTCTCTGGCCACACCCACCATAAGCCTCTAGAGATTCACTGAAAACAGACATTCCACTTATCTACAGAGTCATGATACAATGATAAAAGTGGACACAGAAAAAAAAAAAGAGTAAACCAACAAGTATCTCCACAAATGCTGAACAACAAACTCAGCAATCCAAGAAATAAGGAAGACAGCATGACACTCCCAAAAGAACATGACACTTCAATACTAGATTATGAAGACAATGATATAGAAGAAATAGCATTCAAAAAAGTTCATCATAAGACTACATAGAAGTAATCAAAAGCAAACGCATGAACTACTGACATCCATGCAGAATATGAAAGAAAATCTCTCCCATGAAATTGGGATCTTAAGGAAGAATAAAAATGAAATGAAAAATTCAATAGAATATGAAATCGAGATCTTAAAGAGAAATAAAAATGAAATGAATAATTCAATAGAGAAATAAAAAAACACAACTGAGAACCTTAAAAACAGAATCAGTGAGGCAGAAGAGAGAATATCAGACTTAGAAGACAAAACTCAGGAAAGTATAAAAGTATACAAAATATACAAAGTATACAAAGACAAGAAGAGGGAATTAGAAAACTAAAAATCACTGTTGGGAATCTACAGGATACTATAAAAAAAAAACCAACATTCAGATTCTAGGAGTTCCTGAAGCCATGGAGAGAGAGAAAGGACTAGGACTAGAAGGCTTTTTTAGTGAAATACTAGCAGAAAACTTCCCGGATTTGGAGAAAGAAAGGGACGTGCAAGTACAGGAAGCACACAGAACTCCCAATAGACATGACCAGGAAAGATTCTTGATATGACACGTTGTAATCAAATTCACCACAATGAAACATAAAAAGAAGATTCTAGAATGTGCAAGAGAGAAATGCCAGATTATTTTCAGAGGATCTCCAAATAGATTCACAGCAGACTTCTCATCAGAAACCCTGTAGGCTAGGAGAGAATGGTGAGATGTAGCCCGTCCTAAGAGAAAAAAACTGTCATGCCAGAATATTATATCCTGCAAAGCTCTCATTTGTGAATGAAGGTGAAATAAAGACTTTTCATAACAAACAGAAATTGAATGAATTTGAAACCACTCGTCCAGCCCTGCAAAAGATGCTTAAAGATGTGTTACACACAGAAAGACAAAAACATGATCATCAATATGTAAGAAGGTAAAGGAAGAAAATCTCTCAGTAAAAGATCAAAGGAGATTCAAATTATAAATTAGGAATATCTTTGGAAAAATGACAGAACAAAGTCATTACTTATCAATAGTCAGATTGAATGTAAATGGCCCAAACTCTCCAGTTAAAAGACAGACTGGCTGAATGGATTAAAAAACAAAACCATCTATTTGCTACCTACAAGGAACACATCTTTCCAACAAAAATGCATGCAGACTGAAATGAAAGGTTGGAAAAAGATATTCCATGGCAACAGAAACCATAAAAGAGCAGCTAACCATCTTAATATCAGAAAAAATAGACTTTAACACAAAAACTGTTAAAAGAGACAAAGAAGGGTACTATATAATGATCAAGAGATCAATTCAACAGGAAGATGTAACCATTATAAGTGTATATGCACCTAATTACAGGGACCTGGCTATTTGAAAGAATGTTAAGAGATTTAAAGAGAGACTTAGACTCCAATACAAGAGAATTGGGGGACTTCAATACTCCGCTTTCAGCAATGGACAGATCAACCAGACAGAAAATCAACAAGGAAACAGCATATGTAATAGACACTATAGACCAAATGGACCTAACAGATATCTACAGAACTTTTCATCTTACAATTGCAGAATACACATTCTTCTCACCAGAGCATGGAACATTCTCTAGGATTGACCACATACTAGGCCATAAAGCAAGTCTTAGCAATTTCCAAAACTCAGAATCATACCATGCATCTTCTGGGACTACAATGGAATGAAGCTGGAAATCAACAACTCATGAATCTTTAGAGCATATGAAAACACATGGAGACTGAACAACATGCTCCTGAATGAACACTGGGTCACAGAAGAAATCAAAAGAGAAATCAAAACCTTTCTGGAAGTAAATGAGGATAACAACACAACATATCAAAACTTATGGGATACAGCAAAAGCAGTGTTAAGAGGAAAGTTTATAGCAATAGGTTCCTACATCAAGAAATTGGAAAGGCACCAAATAATGAGCTATTAATGCATCTCAAGGATCTAACAAAACAAGAACAAATGAAACCCAAAACTATTAGGAGAAGAGAAATAATTCAATTAGAGAAGAAATCAACAAAATTGAATCCAAAGCACAATACAAAAGATCAGCCAAACGAAGAGGTGGTTTTTTGAAAAAATAAACAAAATTGATGCATCTTTGGCCCAACTAACCAAAAAAGGAGAAAGAAGACCCAAATCAAAACAATTAGAAATGAAAAAGGAAATGTAACAACATATACCACAGAAATAAAAAGAATCATCAGAAATTACTACAAAGAATTGTATGCCAACAAATTGGGAAATCTATCAGAAATGGGTAGATTCCTGGCCATATACAACCTACCTAAATTGAGTCATGAAGACATAGAAAACTTAAACAGACCCATAATCAAGTCAGAAATTGAATCAGTAATAAAGGCCCTCCCAACAAAGAAAAGCCCAGGACTGGATGGATTCACTGCTGAATTCTACCAGACATTTAAAGAACTAACTCCAATTCTTGTCAAGCTATTCAAAACAATTGAAAGAGAGGGAACCCTCCCAAATTCTTTCTATGAAGCCAGTGTCACCTTAATTTCTAAACCTGAAAAAGATGCAACAGAGAAAGAGAATTACAGACCAATTTCCCTGATGAACACAGATGCAAAAAATCCTTAAAATTCTAGCCAATAGAATGCAGCATCACATCAGAAAGATCATCCACCCAGACCAAGTGGGATTTATCCTTGGTATGCAGGGATGGTTCAACATTCAAAAATCAATCAATGTGATACGCCACATTAACAAACAGCTGAAGAAAAAACCATATTATTATCTCAGTAGATGCAGAGAAAGCATTTGCTAAAATACAATACCCTTTCATGAAGAAAAGTCTAAGCAAATTGGGTATAGATGTAACATTCCTAATACAATCAAGGCAATTTATGACAATCCCACGGCCAGCATCATATTGATTGGGAAAAGTTGAAAGCATTTCCACTGACATCTGGTATCAGACAGGGGTGCCCACTCTCACCATTGCTTTTCAATATAGTACTAGAAGTTTTAGCCAGAGCCATTGGGCAAGAAGAAGAAATTAAAGGGATGCAAATTTGGAAGGAAGAAGTCAAATTGTCCCTATTTGCAGATGACATGATTCTTTATTTAGGGGACCCAAACAACTCCACTAAGAGACTATTGGAACTCATAGAAGAATTTGGTAAAGTAGCAGGATACAAAATCAATACACAAAAATCAATAGCTTTTGTATATAGAGTCAATGCCACAGCTGAGAAGAGCTTCTACCAGCAATTCCATTCATAATAGCTACAAAAAAAAATCAAATACTTTGGACTAAATTTAACCAATGATGTCAAAGATCTCTATGATATGAATTACAAAGTTTTAAAGAAAGAAATAGAAGAAGATACAAAAAAGTGGAAAAATCTTCTATGTTCATGGATTGGAAGAATCAATGTCATCAAAATATCCATTCTCCCAAAAGTAATTTACAGAGTCAATGCAACACCAATCAAAATACCAAAGACATTCTTTTCAGATCTGGAAAAAATGATTCTCAAATTCATATGGAGGCATAGGAGACCTTAAATAGCCAAAGCAATCTTGTACAACAAAATCAAAGCCAGAGGCATCACAATACCAGATTTCAAGATATACTACACGACAGTTATTATCAAAAATAGCCTGGTACTGGTACAAAAACAGATGAATAGACTAATGGAACAGAATAGAAATGCCAGAAATCAATCCAAACATCTACAACCAACTTATATTTGATCAAGGAGCTAAAATCAATTCCTGGAGCAAGGACAGTCTATTGAACAAAAGGTGCTGGGAAAACTGGATTTCCACATGCAGAAGCATGAAGCAAGACCCTTACCTTATACCTTACACAAAAATCCACTCAACATGAATTAAAGATTTAAATCTATGACCTGACACCATCAAATTATTAGAGAACCTCAGAGAAACCCTGCAAGATATAGGCTTCTTGGAAAAACACCCCAGAGGCACAGGCAGCCAAAATTGACAACTGGGATTCCATCAAATTGAGAAGTTTCTGTATTGCAAAAGAAAGAATCAGGAAAGTGAGGAGCCAGTCGACAGAATGGGAGAAATTATTTGCATATTATGCTACTGATAAAGGATTTTTAAAAAAGATTTATTTATTTATTTGAAAGTCAGAGTTATACAGAGAAAGGAGAGGCAGAGAGAGAGAGAGAGAGAGGTCTTCCATCTGCTGGTTTACTCCCCAATTGGCCCAACAGCCGGAGCCTAGCTGATCAGAAGCCAGGAGCCAGGAGCTTCTTCTGGGTCTCTCACGTGGGTGCAGGGGCCCAAGGACTTGGGCCATCTTCTACTGCTTTCCCAGGCCATACCAGAGAGCTGGATTGGAAGTGCAGCAGCTGGACTTCGAACTGGCATGCATATGGAATGCTGCCACTTCAGGCCAGGGTGTTAACTCACTGCACCACAGTGCTGGCCTGATAAAGGATTAATAACCAGAATCTACAAAGAAATCAAGAAAATCCATAACAACTGAAAAACAACTCACTTAAGAGATGGGCCAAGGACCTCAATAGACATTTTTCAGAAGAGGAAATCCAAATGGCCAGCAGGCACATGAAAAAATGTTCAGGATCACTAGCAATCAGGGAAATGCAAATCAAAACCACAATGAAGTTTCACCTCACCATGGTTAGAATGGCTCACATTCATAAATCAACAATCAACAAATGCTGGTGAGGATGTGGGAAAAAAGGCACACTAATCCACTGTTGGTGGCAATGCAAACTGGTAAAGCCACTATGGAAGACAGTTTGGAGATACCTCATAAATGTGAATATATCCTACCATACGACCCTGCCATTCACTCCTTGGAATTTACTCAAGAGAAATTAAATTGGCAAATAAAATGTAAATTGAGGTACAAGAAACATTGTACCTCAATGTTTATTGCAGCTCAACTCACTATAGCTAAGACATTGAATCAACCTAAATGCCTGTCAGTGGAAGACTGGATAAAGAAATTATGGTAAAGGTACACCATGGAGTACTACACAGCAGTGAAAAAAAGAAATCCAGTCATTTGCAACAAAATGGGGAATTTGGAAAACATCATACTGAATGAAATAATTCAGTCCCAAAGGGACAAATATTGTATGTTCTCCCTGATCTGTGACAACTGAGTACCTAAAGTGAAACCTTTAGAAGTGAAACTGACAATATGAGAAGCAATGACTTGATCATCCCTTGTACTGACTGTCAAGGAACAGCTTCAGATTTTATTTGCTTTATTATTTTCTTTTTCTACTTAATAGCATTGGTTAAACTCTTAACACAGAATTATTCTTAGGTGTTCAAATCCAATTAAAAATTGACCCCTGTTAAAAATAAGCATGTGAATAAGAGAGGGAGGAGATGTACAGTTCAGCACCGTTCCCTCTGACTTACCCTTAAGGGTAAATCTAAAAATTTGCCATGGGACTGCAAATCCCATTAAACTGGCAGTTACCAATGCCATCTTACTAGTTAAAGTGATGAGTTTCAGTTCATAACTGATCATAAAGATAGGATTAAGTGTCAAAGAGATCACATAAATAAGACCACGTGTCTTTTTAATAATAATTGATAGAATTAAAAGGAGAGAATTATCCAACATGGAAAGCAAGCCACACAGCAGACTCCTAGAATGACAAATGCGCTAAACAGAACTCTGGGCTCAGGATCAGCCTTTAAGGGTTCAGATCTGGCTAAAAAGCTCATGAGAGCATTTCAGGCACACACAATTATTCCTAGGTGTTTAAATTTAGCTGAAAAATGATCCCTGTTAAATATAAGAGTGCGAATAAGAGAGGGAGGAGATGTACAGTTTGGGACATGCTCAATTGGACTTGCCCCAAATGGTAGAGTTAGAAGCATGCCAGGGGATTCCAATTCAATCCCATCAAGGTGGCATGTACTGATGACATCTCACTAGTCCAAGTGATCAATTTCTGTTCACAATTGATCATAATGAAAGGTCTAAGAGTCAAAGGATCACATAAACAAGACTAGTGTCTGCAAATACTAACTGATGGAATAAAAAAGGGAGAGAATGATCCAACATGGGAAGCAGGATACACAGCAGACTCACAGAATGGCAGATGTCCTAAACAGCACTCTGGCCTCAGAATCAGCCCTTAAGGCATTTGGATCTGGCTGAAGAGCCCATGAGATTATTTCAGGCATGGAAAGCCAAGATACTCTGTCAAAAAAAAAAAAAAAAAAAAAAAAAAAAAAAAAAAAAACCCTAAATGAAAGATCTCTGTGAGTGAGATCCCGGTAGAAAGAACGGGCCATCAAAGAAGGAAATACCTTTCTCTGAAGGGAGGTGAGAGCTTCCACTTGGACTATGACCTTGTCTAAATAAGATCAAAGTCGGCGAATTCAAAAGGCTTCCATAGCCTTGGCAACTCATGACAAGAGCCCAGGGTGATTACTGACGCTATAAACAAGATTGTCAATTTGTTAAGTGAACAACATGAGTCACTGTGCACTTACACCTTATGTAGGATCTCTGTCCTTAATGTGTTGTACATTTTGATTTAGTGCTATAACCGGTACTCAAACAGTACTTTCACTTTTTGTTTCTGTGTGGGTGCAAACTGTTGAAATCTTTATTCAATATGTGCTAAATTGGTCTTCTGTGTATAAAGAGAATTGAAAATGAATCTTGATGTGAATGGAATGGGAGAGGGAGCAGCAGATGGGAGGGTTGCGGGTGGGAGGGAAGTTATGGTTGGGAAGCCATTGTAATGCATAAGCTGTACTTTGGAAATTTATATTCATTAAATAAAAGTTAAAAAAAAGACACATCCTGTGTTCATGGCATTCCATTATGAGTACTAGTCCATGTCCTCATTGCTCCACTTCTGATCCAATTCCCTGCTAATGGCCTGGGAAAAGCAGTGGCAGACAGCATAAGTGTTTGGGTGCCTTCACCCACTTGGGAGACAGGTTTGAAACTCCTGGCATCAGCCTGGCCCAGCCCTAGCCATTGTGGCCATCGGGGCAGTGAGCTAATGGATGGAAGATCTTTCTCTCTGTAATCTGATTTTCAAATAAAATAATAAATCTTTAAAAATTATATTCCCATTAACTTTTTGAAGCTACCTCATATATTTATTTGTTTCATAAATATTTCTTGTGTGCCTACTTATTTTATAAACATTTCTAGTACTTATACTCGAGGCATTATTCTAAGAATTTGCAGATATTAATGTCATTTAATCCTCATAATTTTGTTAAGAAGCTGAGGTGGATGTTAAGCCTAGTGGTTAAGATGACTGCCTCCTGGGACTGGCATTGTGATGTAGCAGGTTAAGCCTCTGCCTGGAACACTGGCATCCCATATGGGTGCCAGTTTGAAACCTGGCTGTTCAATGGCCGCTGTGGCTGGCGCGCTGCAGCCGGTGCACCGCGCTGATCCGAAGCCAGGAGCCAGGTGCTTTTCCTGGTCTCCCATGTGGGTGCAGGGCCCAAGGACTTGGGCCATCCTCCACTGCATTCCCGGGCCACAGCAGAGAGCTGGACTGTAAGAGGAGCAACTGGGACTAGTACCCGGCACCCCAACTGGACTAGAACCCGAGGTACCGGCGCCGCAAGCGGAGGATTAGCCTATTGAGCTGCAGCGCCGGCCAAAAAAATTTTTTTTAAGTAGAAGCTATTTTCATCTCACGAGTGGGAGAGACGCTAATTAATTATCCAAGGTCACATTGTTGGCAAAGCATGGCTATGGTCTGTTACTCCCCATAGATCCTTTTTACTCCCTGCTAAGCATTGTTCAGGTACTGAGAAGAGAACAAAACACACACAAATATTTGCTTAAAAGAAAAGAATTCTGTAAAGAAATTTTCCAAATGCCAGGATTCATATTTCAGTTGGATACAACTATAGATAACATTTACTGCTTTTCATACATATGTGCATTTTACAAATTTTCTGTAATACAGATATATTTAACATTGTAATTAGAATACATTCTTTAATAGTATAGTGCCATCTTAGTGCTTATAATAAAACATCAAAATTTAAACTCAAAGGGTGAGCTGAAGTAGGACTTTGTTTCCCTTAATTTTAAATCAATCTTGATTTTTCATCTGTTTTTCTTCTTCTTCTTCTTTTTTGAAAGATTTATTTATTTGAGGGCTGATACTGTGCCATAGCAGGTAAAGCCACCACCTGCAGTGCCAGCATCCCATATGGCCTACGGTTCAAGTCCTGGCTGCTCCACTTCCACTCAAGCTCTCTGCTATGGCTTGGAAAAGCAGTAGATGATGGCTCAAGTCCTTGGGGCCTTACACCCAAATGCGAGATCTGGAAGAAGCTCCTGGCTTCTGGCTTTGGATCAGCACAGCTCCAATCATTACGGACAATTGGGGAGTGAACCAGCAGATGGAAGATCTCTCTCTCTGCCTCTCCTTTTCTCTCTGTTTAACTCTGACTTTCAAATAAATAAATTAATTTAAAAAAAGATTTGAAATAAGATTTTAAAAAGGATTTATTTATTTTAAAATCAGAGTTACAGACAGAGACAGAGAGAGATCCTCCATTTACTGATTCAATCCCCAGATGGCCACATCGTCCAAGGTCTCCCACGTGGGTAAGAGGGATCCAAAAACTTGGGCCAACCTCTGCTGCTTTTCCAGGCCATTAACAGTGAGCTGGATCAGAAGTGGAGCAGCCAGGACAGTAATCAGTGCCCATGTGAGATACTATGTGGTAAGCGGTGGCTTTACCCTCTTAGCCATGATGTTGCCCCCTGGTTTTTGCTTTTGTTTTCCCCTGAGGTGTGTTTCTGAGTATATAGTGCATCAGATGAGAAAAAAATGACTTCTGAAAGTCAGGTTCTGGTCCTCCTTCTGAAACTAACAATCTCTGCACCTCTCCATGAGTCTCTTAGCCATCTGGGTATCAGCTACTCTTTTTAAAGTTAGAAAATTGAAGTATTTGCTATCTGATCCTTTCTGTTTCTGAATCTCCATGATTCCATGGGAGTTTTTTTATTTAATTAAAAGGCACATGATCCTGAGGATAACACTAGAATATCAGTTCCTGGGCTGACGAGAGATTAAGTGGCATGTGGACAAAAATCCTTGGAGTCTTTGTTAGTATCTCAGTTTTTTAATGAAGCCAAGCTATGAATGTATTGTTTTGTAGAGCAAAAACAGTCAGATATTACCACATTCATAAGGCTTGACTTAATACATGGAAGACAATAATAATCCATAGCCACTTTAGTGATTAATTTTAAAATTGCTATCATATTCATAGAGATTAATGTTAAAATAATGCAAAAATTCTAAGTGGACTCACGGCTTCAGAGTGAGAAATGTGATTTATGAGTATGGAATCAAAACATGAGGCATCAGAACAGTAAAGCTGTCTAATGACATCAGAATAAGAAAGACTGAAGAATCATACCTACCTGGAGATTCAGAATCTGTCATCTACATCCTCCCATGCCACCTCCACTTAAGGTGTAAGGACTAGGAATCATTAAATCCTGTTGAAGTGTTGAAGACTTCCTTTTATATATTCATTTTTTGCATGCTGTCAAAGTTGGGCCCTGCCAGGACTGAGAGCCCTGTGGCTTTCATTTGTGTTTCCTAGTTGGACCTAATCTCTAGAGGATTGGCTCCTTTGAGAGACTTTGCATATTATATCTTCAGTTTATAGTTGGACACTTCAAAGGCTGTTTTATTTTATTATTTTCCTTCTTTTTTGAAAGAGGGAAGCATGAAACCTCCAAGAGCTGATGATACATTTTGCACCTTTGATGTGGCACAATATCCTTTTGCATGAGAAAAAGAAACTTTTCCTTAAAAATTCCTAGACTGCGAAGAAATTCAAGTTACCTGAGAAGTCAACTGGGAACCTCTACAAAGATGTTTCTAGCTACTTTGCTGTCCAAGAAAAGAAGCACCAAATGCACCCTCAAATCAGCTTTGCAATTCACAGATGGGCGTTATTAACAATGTGCACCATCTGGCAGCTTCCTTTTTTTGACAAATTTGTCTTGCTAACTAGGCTCAGTTATGGTCTATGCAGCTAGGGAAGTGCATATGCTGTCAGCATGTATATATACCAAATTTTAAGATTGCACAACCTTAAAATCATTATGTTAAAAGTATTCTTGCTTCAAGTTTCATTTACCCAGAACTAGATATTATTTTGTAGGTTCTTTGCATTCATATATATAATGTTGATGAGGAAATCTCAGAGGATTTTTGTTTAATCAATATGGAGAGCTATCTATGGGATACTAAAATAGTAAACATTGAAAAGTTACACAAGTTCCAAAATTCAAAAAAATTATAATACCACTTCTTTTCTTTTCTTTTTTTTCAGGAATACCACTTATTTTCTAACTCATAGTTTCAAACTCCTCATCTTTTATGTCTTCTGCAGCATCCCTAAAGGGTCTGAACTCTAACATTGTTCTATGGAGCTATTCTGAAGATACCTATCATTAATCATCCTTTTCTTCCTGCTCAATATCCTTTTTACTTTAACTATGAAAAGGAAAATTATATCATCCTCTGGTATACAGCTGCTGTAGAATTGATTAAATACAGTTTCAATAACTTTCTCATTATGGCTAGACCTTGCACTGTTTATGAGAGACTATCCTGCTTATTGACAGAGTGTCAGATCTTTTTAAGCTATAAGGGATATAAACCTGACACAAACAAGGATAAGCGAAAACATTGGACCCTATTGATCCACTACCTGGTAAAAGAGAAAAGGAAACTGCACCACATAAGACCAGATCCAGGTTACAAATGATATCCTCAGGTCTCTTTCTCTCAAGGGCTCGGCTCCCCTTCTCTCTGGGTGTTGGCCTCAATCCTTGCTCTTGCCTTCCACCTTTTCTTCTGCTGGCAGGAAAGATAGCTGATGACCACTCCATTATGTACAACACCAGATTAGCATCGCCAACCCTCTCCCCTAGTGCCCATACTGCAATCTGGGGAAAGGACTCTGTTGGTACTTGTTTGGTCACTTACCCAGCAATGAGCCAATCACAGAGCCCAGGATCGCATGGTACACTCCCCTGACTGGTCTTTGGCCATTCCTTAGGCAGGGGAGAGTGATTGGCTGTATTTGTTAACAAAAAAGGGAGGAAAGAATGCTTCAGTATCAGGCACACATTAGGGTTGTGTAGCTTCCACAGTTTGCTGTACTAAAAACAGAGGCATTTATGATAATATGCTTAACTTTTCATTAAGGTAGCCAAACATTTTGGGTTTTCTGCAGCATTCCTGATTTATCTTACTCAGTGACCATGTGTCTAAAATTTTATATTGGAAATTAAATAGTTCTATTCTATGAAGTGATTGGCTCTCACAAAAGAACAATTTGATAGTTTTACATGAATTTATGTATTTTTAAATGTGCTTATTAAAATGTACCAGCATATAAATGCAAGAAGGACAGGATCATCAATAGACAGTTTAAAAAAGCAGCAAAAATACTAATATAAAGAAAAAATAATTTGAGGTTTCAATGAGCATTCAAATTTTGCCAGCAAATGTCCCTTGCCATATACAAACTTAAGTAACTCTCAAAATTGACATTTAGGCTACTGTTTTCCTGGCGCTTTTCACAGGCTCATTCATTATGCTTTGAAACTAAACTTTACAAACTATTACTTTTTAATGAGAAAACTCATTATTTTCCATTGGAAGGATTTCATTGCCAAGTGTTACCATTTCGTAGGAGGTAGGCAGACTTTAATTTAAGCAGCAACACAAGGCTCCATAATGCTTTTCTGTTCATATTGGCCCCAGTCTGCTGTCTTTTCCCCTCCCTGCCAAAACAAACATTTCTCTCTACCAGGCGTACACTCAACCCTTGGAACTTGAAGCAGTTATCAGGAGTCTACAAATTAATCTGTTCCACTTTGGATAACAGATGTCACACTGGCTCTGGGTACATAGGGTGAACTCAAGGGATTTGCAACATAAAGAATAAGTGTGAAAACTACACTCATTCAAAAGGCACTCATTTAATTCACAGATCTTGGCACTTCATTAAAAAACGTAAACATAAACCCTTTCCTCATTACCCTCCTGAAGCGCTTTTTTCCCTTTGTTTAAATACAATGGTCTTTTTAATAAGCCCCAAGTGAGCGCAGCCAGATGTGATCCGAAAAACTGCAAGAGGCCATAAAAACAAAGGATCATAAAATGCCACCCAATGTTTCTGGACCCAAGGGACTTTTCTTAAGGTCATTGCTGCAATACATGTATTATCTGAATGGGGGAAACACAGCAGGCAGTTAAGAATGGTGGACAATGGTGTGCCTTTCAATTCAAGTTACTCAAGGGGCACTGCTGCTGGGGCTATTTAAAAGGGACAACATGTTTTGTAAAATAATTTTAAAGCACAAGAATAGCTTTGCCATCTTAATGCCATATGATGGAAAAAGCACACCCCAGGCTTTTAGGAATCAGGAGAGGACTGGGGAGCATGCAGTATTCTGATTTAAAATCCTTTTAAAGACTACCCATTTTTCTTATTCCTTTTCATTTCCTGACAGTAGAACAGAAAGCACTCCCTGGTATGCAAGTGACACATCATTTTATGTATCCAAGTGCTTTATTCACTTAACCATTTTTTCCCCAGCAATTTAAATAAATCACAGAGATGTAATTAGATTTTCCTGAAGAGCTAGAGAAAGACAGTGAGAGGCTGAGTCACAGTTAATTTCTACTGAGCTGATAGGCATTTCACTCCCTCCATTTAGGTGATACCATGTAGTTTGGATAGTAAAGTCTGGCATCTTATCTGCCTACTGCTTAAGCTCCTGACTAATGAGTCACTGAAATGTTTCTAATGAATGATGGGGGGAGGAGAATGAAATGGCCTCATGTTTATTCATTTCCTCATTGCAATGCTGGCTGATAGACCGACTAAAAGATTGAGCACTTAAATAATTAACTCATTTAAAGTGTGAATTATATGCATGATTTGCCTGACACACAACTCGTGAAGTGGAACACACAGTCAAACCTCTCCATATAGCAGCAGAGGTAGAGAGAAGAGGAAGTTATTTTAGGTCTGGTTAAATCTAGGCAGAAACATTTAGTAAAAGTGAAATCAGAGAAGACCCCCTAAAATTTGCACTGAAATGTGGCCCCTTAAAGTTCCCTAGAAATGCTATCCAGGGTGCTACATATGCTACTGGAATTTGGGGTGCCATACGATTTCACCATGGGCTTATTACTAAATCCCCAATATTAAGCCCAAGAGGGTTCTTGCCTAATATTTAGAGAAGAATTCTAAATACTGGCACAGATAAATGAGGCAGCATGGCACGTTTTAAGCTTTTATTTAGTGAGAAAAATGCATAAGAGAGTGAGAGCTTTATTTAAGAGAGAGAGGTGAATAGGGGTTCATACTGAGCACCAGGAACCAGCCACGTGGAAGAGCATCTAGGCCAGGAAGCCTAGAGCACATGGCCCGAAGGCCATGTGTGGAGGCGCAGGGCTACAGCAAGCGCCCTCCTGACAAGAGGCCAGGGAAGAAGAGCGGGCTGGCCCACACCACACCGTGTCCCAGCTTTTAACCCATTTCCAAAGGGGAGTGGTTACTTAACCTGATTGGCTGGTGGGCACCGAGGTGTGGCCAGGTAGGGGAATGAGGCCACTCAGGGGCGTGGCAAAGGCATCAGGTAGGGGCATGAGGTCACACAGAGGTGTGGCAAAGGCATCAGGTAGGGGCATGAGGTCACACAGAGGTGTGGCAAAGGCGTGGTCTTCCAGTTCACAAATCTAACAATTTTAATCTATATGCCCACCTACTTCAAAAGTATCAGACAATAAAGGGAATGGAGAAGCAAAGGATCACATACTCACTTTTTTCCCTCATGAGCAGAGGTTGGCAACCTTTTTTTCTGTAAAGGGCCGGATAGTAAATAATGTAAGGTCTACAGGCCATAAGCTCTCTCTCACAAAAACAGTGTAGTGTGAAAACAGCTGTGGGCCGTACATAATAGACTGGGTGTGGTGTGCTACAATAAGATATAATTTATAAACATTCATATTTGAATTTCATATATTTTTGATGTGTCATGAAATAGTATTCTTCCTTCAACTTGTTCACCTACTTAAAGATTTAGAAAACATTCTTAGCTTAAAGGAAAAACAAAAGAGTTGGCAGACTCATGGGTAGTGATTCGCGATCCTGCTGTAGAAAGCTGAACATGACTTTCTCTATTTAGCTATGGAATTACTGTGGCCAGAGTTTTAAGTAGGACTGTGGGTCATAAAATTAGAGAATTTTAAGTTGAAATGCCTTTAGAGATTGCCCAGCTCAACAACTCACGTGAATAACTATCGCCAGCATTTCTCGTTCAACATAAAGAATGGTAAGGCACATGAATAATAGTCCAGTGCAAAGAGTGCCCTATCCTTTGTGATTTTACCTGGGTTAGGATCTGTTTCCTGGTTTTGCAAATTCAATAATGCTAGCATCATTTTGATTTGACTAGACTAGGTGAGGCTGGCTCGTCATGCCTCCGAGTCTTAACGAATATAATGCCATTATTCTTGTGCCAGTCATAAAGTCCACAGATCTCAGAATAATTTTTAAAGACATAAAATCAAATGTACTTGCCAATGATTGTTAATATGAAAAAATGTTAAAATGCATTCTTAGTGGTGGATATTTTTTTTGAGCATCAGTAAGAAGATATTTGGGAGACCCACATCCCTTACCTGAGTGTCTTGGTTTGAGTCCTGACTCTGCTCTCAGTTTTAGCTTCCTGCTAAAGCACATTCTGGGAGGCAGCACATGATGGCTCAAATATTTGAGTCTTTGCTGTGCGTGTGGGAGTCCAGTATTGACTTCCCAGAGACTGGCTTCTGTCTAGTTCAGTCCCAGCTGTTGTGGGTTTTTAGGGATTGTATCAGGGAATGGGAGCCCATTCTCTGGCTGTATCTCTGTTTCTCTACCTTTCAAATAAATAAAAAAAATAATGAAAAAGAAAATATCAAAATGCAGTTTCAAAATTATAAATAATGCTTCTTTATGAGCCCCATAAATAACAAGATCTAGAGAAGCAGTGGTGGATATAAATGGTATTTTGTAAATAATATTTCATGTCACAATATGATGGGAAATGTCTCTGATTTATTTTGTAAACAAAGTCTTAGTTACTGTTAAACCATCATACAATAGTGAAATATATAAATTGGAATGCAATGTGTTAATTTTCAATAAGAAATGCAGATAACCAGAAGATAGTCATCATATTATCTTTACTGTACTCTCTTCTATGTAGGTCAAATACATGAAAATCTAAAGCACAGGACTTTGCTTTATGAGTAGGAAATTAGAGCAAAGGTAGTTGGTTCTGTGATTCAAGTAAGTTGATACTTCCATTTGGGACAAATGGAAATACATAGATATAAGAAGACCTGCTTGGGATTTTCCAGGTGTCTCCTCCACTGGGTAGAACTTGGATGGACACTGACAGTAGTTGCCACTGTGCTAGTGTTTTCTACAATTCCTTTCGAAATAACTACTTAGAGTGAGATATTCTTTTTTTACATAATGGTTTCCCTCTGGTTCTTCTACATCTACAGCTTACCTCCATAGTTTCCGGACTCCTGTTGGTGCCATACAGGTGCTCCTAGACAAGAACCTGCCTGTGTTACATGAGCACACCTTCTACTGGTGCTTTTTTAATGATATCCCCCCCACCCCACCCCACCCCCGCCGCCACACACACACTTATACTTGTTTGCAAGATTTGCTTTGGCCAATAGAAAATAAGCAGGTGTGACACAAGCGGGGCATTGAAATGCCCTCTGCTTTGGTACTTGTCCCTTGTTTTCTTGAATCCTGAAAAATTGATGCAGGCAAATCAGAACTTACCTGTTAGATGGTAGGTGATGTATGACTGATTACAGTGTGCTCACTCTGGACCATGTAGCTCTTGGACAAGCCATACCTGAGTGACTCCAGCAGTTATCAGCTCAGCCTGCCGCAAATCAACAGAACCTTTTAGACGGTGCATGAACTACAGAGCATCAGGAAATGTTTGTTGTTTTAACACGGTATGTTGTACGATGGTTTATTCTCTCCTCCTACTCAATGCCTTTCTGTTGATATGACCCCCAAAGTTTATAGAAATATTATTGCAGTCTGAAGGCACTCTGCTGAAATACAAAATGTCTTCGCAACATTTCCCATTGTTTTCCACATTATATTCTATCACTGAGCTCTCAGAGAAGTTTTCTCAAGCATCTCAAGTCTAAAATATATATTGTGTGCAATCACCTAGTAGTTTGAGTCTAAAATGCATCTCTTTCATTATGAAGAAAGATATGATAGTATAATAAAATCTCTTTAGGGTATTTGAATGTGCAAAAGTATGAAAGAGCTTCAAAAAGTCTGTGGCAACATATAATTAGAAGATGGGTTTCTTTGGTGCAAAAAATTGAAACTCATGCATTGTTTTTTATAGTATGCATTTTCGTGAACTTTTTGAAGACCCCTTATATATCACAGAGAGAAGGCAAAGCTCCACACAATGGATAAATTGCTAATGACAGAATATCAATAAGTTGAGATATTATGAATATAACAGATTTTCTAAGACACCTTATGATGACATAAATGCATTTATTGATCTAATGCAAGGTCCACAGTCAGGGCCAGAGCTAGAGTAAAGCTATCAAGGTTCTTCAGCACACAGTTTAGGAAAGGATCCATCCTCAGGGCCATCCAGGTGCAGGCTCAGCACCTGAGAGGGAATGCCTCCTTACATTTTGTGCCCTACATGCCATACTCTCAGTTGTAGTCCACCACATTATGCAAAGAATTGTGTTTACCAATATTTACTAGAACTTTAGCAAGACCCTGTTGGTTGCAACCTCAACCACCATTTCTCTTATTTTTAAAAATAATGTTTATTTATTTAAAAGGCAGAGACACACACACACACAGAGAGAGAGAGAGAGAGAGAGAGAGAGAGAGAGAGAGAGAAAGAAAGAGAAAGAGAGAAAGAGAGAGAGAGAGAGAGCGAGCGAGCTTGCTTCCATCTGCTGGTTCTTTTGCCAAATGACTGCAACAGTCAGATGTGGGCCAGTCTGAAACTAGGAGCCAGGAGCTATATCCCAGCCTACCATGTGGATATCAGGGGCCCAAATACTTGAGCCACCCTCTGCTGCCTTCCCAGGTGTATTATCAAGGAGGTGGATCAGACTCGAATCAGTGCTCCACAATGGGATGCCAGCGTTGCAGGTGGCAGCTTAGCTCGCTGTGCCTCAGCGCCAGTGCCTATTTCTCAGTTTTTGTCTTGCTGTTAAAGCCCAAGTTTTGTCGATGTCTCCACAGAGCTGTGTGTTCAGGAATGGGCTCCTGCTTTGCCCTAGGGAGTGAGTCATGATCTGAGGATAAGTCTCAAACGTGGTGCCCCACATCTCCTGCCAATGACTAATTCCCAGAAGCATATGATCCAATCTTGATGAGCAGAAGTTGGAGGAATTCTGTCGTTATGTTCTTGGGAAAGATATACTCACAAATTAAAGGGAATACACAAGAAGAAAGTCTGTTCTATGCTAAACATGATCCTGTTTACAAATGATGCCTAGCTCTGCTACAACCGTTTGCAACCATGAGGGATGGATTACTGACATGCTGGCAATGGCACATTAGCACCTGAGCCCTTAATGACATGCCTGACCTGCAGGATTAACTAGAGATGAGCTCTCCCTCTGGACTTTTTTTTATGCCCACTAAAGTTTTAAACCACGTTTGTCGTCTCTCTTAATTGAAGCTGAAAGCTTCTTAACTGATGATGCAACTAAATACTCTGAATTTGCAGAAAGAGAGTTTTGCCTGTGGAGGAGACTGCCACTTCTTTAATGCCTTAATTAAACAGCATAAAAAATATCTCCTTTCATTTCAAGCATGGTTAAAGAAACAGCAAACAACTTACAAGACCTGAGATCTTATGAATCTACCTAATTTGGTTTCTGCACTGAGCCTGCACAGCCTCAGGCTTGATATTAATGAATGCAGAAAGGATCCTACAACCTTTTGTGATAGAGAGGCATCTCATAACACAGGGTGACAAACACAGGTACTGATAAGCAAAGGACCTCTGCTTTATGAGAACAAGGGGAGTAACATAGAAAACTGGTAGAGTAAAAGGAGCCTCACTTGCATTTACTCCACAGAAACACGTCAGTGGGTCTGGCTCTGTGGTGTAGCAGGTTAAGCTGCTGCCTGCAGTGCTGACATCCCATATGGGTTGCTCTACTACTGATCCATCTTCCTGCTAATGTGCCTAGGGAAGCAGCGGGAGATGGCCCAAATGGGCCCCTGTACCCATGTGGGAGACCTGGAAGAAGCTCTTGACTTCTGGCTTTGGCCTGGCCATAGAGGCCATCTGGGAGTGAAACAATGGACGGAACATCTCTGTCTCCCCACTTGCCCCGTAACTCTGCCTTTCGAATACATAAGTAAATCTTTCTTTTTTTAAAGAAACATGTCAGCAATGATTTAGATAAACTCACTCATATCTACTCAATGGCAAGAAATACATGTCCTGCTCATGGAGACTTTATTTTTAAACAGAGAATTAGAGTGTGTAAAGAAAACAGTGCTATATCAGGACATGTTTTATAATCAGAATTTCTTTCTGTGTTCTGCCCATCTCTGCACTAGGAACATGAAATCAGGCAGAAGTTACTCAGACAAGACAAGGGAAGCAAGAAAACTGGACAAAGGAAATAAAACCCTAGAAAACATGAAATCAGAAGAATAACATTGAAATGAACCCTGAGAAAGGCATGAAGGGAAGGAAGGAAGGGGAATATTTATTTGCTGCTTATACCTATTTTCTCATTTACTTTCCACAATTATCTTAAAAAGAAAGTATCCTTTACACAAAAGGAAACTAAAAGCTCAGTAAGCCAACATGAGTTGCCCATGTAATTGATAGGATGGGGATTGAAATCCAGGTCCGCTGTGTCACATGGCACAGATCAAATATCACTGAGTTCAAAAAGTGGGCTGTAAAGTCTGTGAGACAGGAGAGGTATAAAATCTGTTACTAAATGAAAGCTACATCTAAAATTCTTTATGCTGTGAACGAAATGCAAGACCAAAGAGGCTAACTGATTTGGGGCATTTGATGAAGTGGAGGTAGGATGGGGAAGTGTCCAGTAAAAAAGGAGATTGGATGTGAATGTGATTTTTTTTTTGCTTTCAAACTTTTATTTAATGAATATAAATTTCCAAAGTACAGCTTATGGATTACAATGGCTTCCCCCCCATAACGTCCCTCCCACCCGCAACCCTCCCTTTTCTCAGTCCCTCTCCCCTTCCATTCACATCAAGATTCATTTTCAATTCTCTTTATATACAGAAGATCAGTTTAGCATACATTAAGTAGAGATTTCAACAGTTCGCTCCCACACAGAAACATAAAGTGAAAAATACTGTTTGAGTACTAGTTATAGCATTAAATCTCAATGTACAGCACACTAAGGACAAAGATCCTACATGAGGAGTAAGTGCACAGTGACTCCTGTTGTTGACTTAACAAATTGGCACTCTTGTTTATGGCATCAGTAATCACCCTAGGCTCTTGTCATGAGCTGCCAAGGCTATGGAAGCCCCCTGAGTTCACTGACTCTGATCATATTTAGACAAGGCCATGGTCAAAGTGGAAGTTCTCTCCTCCCTTCAGAGAAAGGTACCTCTGTAATAACAAAGATATTTTAGATGGATAAAACTCAAGAATAAAGAGGAGAAATAATAAGCTCACACTTGGTTCTTCTTATAAGCCAGTATTTCAGAATGTGTCAATAATGTAGACGAAATTATTGAGTCAAGCATACAAATATAGTGGATTTCCAACACGTATGTATTTATCTTATGTGGATTCAGTTATTGTGGCTAAATGTTAGAGTACGATTGAAAAATATAATTTACAGTTAGGGATAAAATGTAATGAAATAGACTTTCGATATTGGCATGCTGGGTCACAGAATCAGTAATGTGAAGCCACGAGTTCTGTCCTTGCACATTCTCATATACTTTGGACAAGGCAGCCTGAACTCTATAGCATCTGTTACTGCTTCTTCAATGCCCACTATCAATAATGTAACCTGCTAGACATTAACAATGACAGTGGGAAGGAATCAAAGACAAATGTGGCCTGTTTTATCCACAGAAGAGCTTTCTATCTAGTGGGAGTGGAGTTGAGTTAACATAGATGTGAACAAAGTTGTGCTGAACATGGACCAGGAGTGGATGTCAGTTCTGCTGCGAAGGACTCTGCTATGAGATAGACAGAGAAAAGTGTTAAGAGGCTACAAGATATGCTGGGATTGAGGTCACAGGTGTATGACTGTCCACACCAATGATTCAATACCAGAGGTTGTCCTAAATGGTCGAGAGAGAGAGAGAGGAAGAGGAACTACCTGGCAGAGTGTGGAAGTGGATCTGTGAGTTGTCACAGTTTTTAGCTAGGAAGCCATCTGCCTATATTCTCTGGGTCTGTTCTTCCTGGGGCAGGTGCGTGTCAAGAAGAGGTGCTATATGCTATCTGAATAGGAGGATGATGGCCATCAGAGAAAGCACAGAACTTCAGTTTCATGAAACCTCCATCTGACAAACCATTTACCTTTCTTGTTTCACAGGCATCTTACAGTCAACATGTCCCAAACCAAACTCATTTTGCTTCCTCTTTTCTTGCTCTTTTTTTTTTCTTCCGAATTATAGGTAAACTCATAAGTACGTGCATTCCAGAAGCCATGCCATCATCCTAGACTCCTTCCTCTTCTCCTCTATTATATCATTCCTTCCAAGTTTATCTCTTCAGCTATTCACTCATCTACTAACTCTTTCAAGTGCACTGTCTGTCCCTGGGATGACACCCTCACAGCGTCCTCTGGGCCTTCCAATTGGTCTCTTCCTTCCAGTCTAGCTCCTCTGAAATTCAGCTTCCACATTGCCCAGAGTGAACTTTCTACAGCTCTGTGGCTTTGATTAGCCACATGTCCTACAGGAATAAGCCTAGGCTGTTTAGAAATTAAGCATGGTTTCTAAGTCTTTCCAGTTACTGCCTCTAACTTCTTTTTTTCTTTTTCTCAATCTTCTCCTTATCCTTCTTCTTTCTTCTCTCTTTGATCTTCCTTATCTCCATTCTGTTAATTTTTAAAAAACGATTTATTTTTATTTGAAAGTCAGAGTTATAGGCAGAGAGGGGGAGAAACAGAGAGGTCTTCCATCTGCTGGTTCACTCCCCAGATGGCTGCAACCTGAAGCCAGGCGTTTCATCAGGGTCTCTTACAGGGACCCAAGCACTTGGGCCATCTTCGGCTGCTTTCCCTAGCCTTAGCAGGGAGCTGAATTGGACTTGGAATAGCTAGGCTTGAACCAGCCCTCATATGGGACGCTGGAGCCGCAGGCTGCAACTTAAACTGCTATGCCACAAAGTTAGTCCCAGTACTTCCTTTGGAAATATTTGTTAATTTATTTTTGAAAAGCATAGAGATAAGAAAGAGACACACATTTGAAAGTGGAGCCAGGACTCAAACCCAGGCACTCTGATATCGGATCCAGATGTCCCAAGCTATACCTTTTTTTTTTTTTAAGCTCTCTTATGTATTTGAAAGACAGACTGACAGAGGGGGAGAGAGTTAGCAAGAGAGAGCTTCCATCTGCTGGGCCACTCCCCAAAAAGCCTCAATGATTGAGGCTGGTCAGGGGTCAGGCTGAAGCCAGGAGTCTGGAACTCTGTCTGGGTCTCCTACATGGGTCGGCAGGGGGCCATCTTTGACTGCTTTCCCAGGCACAGTAGCAGGGAGCTGGATGGGAAATGGAGCGACTGGGACATGAAACTGAGCTTATATGGGATGCTGGTATTTAGGTGGTGGCTTAATCCCCTACACCATAATGCCAGTCCCCCAAACTGCACCCTAAGCACTATGCCAAACACACTTAAGTACTTAATCCTTATCTCTTTCTACTCACAATCCTTAACTCTTCCTGCTCTCTACTTTTAACTTTATTATTAACAATACCTGACAGCTTTTAGTTCTTAGAACACTCCATATAGGTTAATACCTTAGGTCTTTGCTTCTGGATGCCTTTGTCATCTTTCACCACCTTGCTAACTCTTTAGACATCCTCTCCACTGTATTATCCATCTACTTCAGGAAGCCAGAGCCAGAAATGAGGCTAATCACTGCCCACCCTGCTTTGCTTTGGTGCTACAAATAGAACCCTCATTATATTTCTCATTCAACAGCTTGAAATGATCTGTTTATGTGTTTGTCTCTCAGAAGGCTAAAGAATTCTAAATGGTAGGGCCTGGGTCTTGTTTAGTTTAGAATCATCAGGGACCCAGAAATAGCTGGTACATAGTACAGAGATAAGAAGTGTTTATTAAAACAGATGAAAATTCTCTCACACTGACCCAAGTTCTCTTTTTGCCTTTAGCATACACATCAGGACATACTTTGAGATGCAGGGATAGCTGTGGGCTATTGACCTGAGTAATACTTGCTACTGTCTTCAAGTAATCTTCAACCTCTCTTTATTTCTAAAGAAGACAATGAGTTCTTCCTACAAATTTCTTTTTTTTTTTTTTTTAATTGTGCAAACAAGGTGTTGGGGACTAATGTTTAAATCATTACAAAAGAATATGTGACAGTTATTTCTTGGTGAATTATCACCTACAAATCAAAATTAACAGTGGACCTCCTAAGAATTTCATTTTGCGATCACTTGAATATCTCCTTGTTGTTTCTTTATTATTCATCTAAAAAAAGGAGTTAAAAACTTACCACATTGCAGACTAAATGTGGAGTTGGTGGGATAGGCTTGAGGCCAGTAATAATCTGCAAAAATGTTTGTTTCTGAAATTTTCAAAGGACTAATTTACATCATTTGTGCATGTTGACAAGGCACAGAGCAAGTCCAAATCTTTAATGCGGACTGAGTTTTAGAGCTTATTAAGTGAACCACTTACCGTTATCACACTTTCCCTGATATCAGATGCAGTTAAAAACTGATATTTTTGTTGTGCAAAAATATGCTTTTTGCAAAATATAATACTGGAGGAAATGAATTTTGTACAATTTATGCTGTATGCATAGATATAAAGTAGTGCCCCCCATTTTATTTAGGATAGTTGTCTATTTGCTGATCTCTATGTATACTTTTGATTGGTTTCTTAATGGGTGTGAAGTTATAACAAATACTGATTTTGCATCTAAGGTACTGACTGCTCTGTATATGTGGGGATCCATTGTTGGCTGGATATTCAAAGGTTTGTAGTTAACAGTCCAGTGTTCTTTCCCCTCATCACCCTGACTGGAGAAGTACTGAGCTGGAGGACTTCTTTTCTAGCTTTTTTTTCCTACAGCCAATTAGCTATGTGCCCTTAGAAAAAAGTGGCTGGATTCTTTGGGCCTCAGTTTTCTCATCCATAAAATGCAAACATTGCACTTATGGCCTCAAAATTCTTTTTATAATTATAACATTTTATATCTAGTATCAAGTTTTTAAGGTTTGGATAAGGGATGCATGATCACCTTTTTTTTTTCTTTTCCATTTTCTTGTGTTTTCCATTTTTTTCCCAATATTTTTTACTGGCTTCTTCTTGGAGACTGTGCAATAACTTTTAGAATTACATTATTTTCTAAAAAGTTTAAATAGCATTATTTAGATATCCAGTATAGATGTCATGGTGAAAGCATGATCAAATAAATTATCTCATTTACTTATCACATTCACACTGGGAGTTAGAGATTATTATCCCAGATGGAACCCAGAACCTAAGGCATAGGGAGATGAAATCCCTTTCTTAACGCAACTAGTAAATTACAGAATCAGGATGCTGAGCTCTGCATACAAATTCCTGGTATGCCATGCTGCATCTGTTACATGCATTTTAAGAAAATGCTGCTTCCTTACACATATTTTAAAATGAAATATATGAGGAACTGGGGAACAAAAAGGACTTGTCTAATGCAGTTAGCTGGACTAGTAAGGGCAGTGCTATAAGAGCCTGCGATTAAAACTCTCTACTACATTTTCTGTTTTCTAATGGTTGGATTTTAAAATTGTATCGAAGTCATAGCTGGCTGAAAGTACATTTGCCATCTGTTGTTAAATCTCCACCTCCTGGCTGTCCTTTCTGAATCAAGTGGTGTATGCAGGTCTCATCCTTAGTGGTGCATGCTGTGCGTCTACGTGCCACCAATCCGCAAGCCAGCCAGCTCCCCTTCTAGCTGTCACCCAGCATCAGTAACAGATTTCTAGCAAAACTCTGCAGATTTGGCCTACTACCAATTCATGCTGCCTGACTTTAATTGGTTCTTAATCCTTTCATTAATCTCTTGTTGATCCTCTAACAGTCTGCACTAGAGCTATTCCAAACCTCTACTCACTTACAATACTTGGTCCCATTTTTCCCTCTTATTTTAAAGTGGACAACTTCCCTTATTGTCCAGAAAGTTAGTGAGTATGAGCTTTTGTTTTTTTCTTTTAGTAGTCTCTTCACATGCCCTCTCCTCCCTTCTTTTTAGCACAGAGAGTAAAAAGCATCTTTTACTATGGCTAACGTGTCCATCACTGCCATCTCCCCACCATCAGTCGTCTCTTTTCCTCCTGCCCTATCTTTATTCCACCATGCTGAAATATTCGTTCCTTGATGTTATGCTCTCTATCACACAATTTACATTGAGTTTTTCTGCCTTCTAAAGTGTTTTACATTTACCTCTATTCAAATCCAAGAATTTAGAACACCCACTCCCTCTCCCAGGTCTTTAATGATTTTGGCACTCTAAACTCTGTTGAAGCTACTCTGTCAAAAGGGCTCCACAACCACTTTCCATTTTCTTATGAAGACCATTGGCCTTTCATGGTGGTTGTTATTCTTTTTAATATATCTTACTCACTTGGCTAATTCATTAATTCCCTTCATCATGAAATAGCTTCTCTTGTTCTCATTTTCATGATTCCTCAGCTCCTTCATGCTTTTCTTTCCAACCTCTCTCCGTGTTACTGGATTCTGGCTTTGATCTGGCCCAGTCCCAGCTATTGCAGAAATTTGGAGAGTGACCTACTGAATGGGTGTTTGCTCTCTGTCTCTCAAATAAAAAAGTAAATTAAGCATTTTTAAAGTTATTTAGGTACTCTATTAATTTAGTGCCCTAAAATCCATCTCCAGACAATTTTTATTCTCCCAACTCTTTTCCTCATCTTTCATGGTAGAAATAGTGCCATTGTTTCTACCCACCCCGATTTTCCTGTTTCTCTTCATCTGCATTTAATCAACTATAACCTGACTAGTTGTGTTAGTTTGCTGTACTACAGAACAAATTAAAACACATTTAACATCAATGAACATTTATCATATCACATGTTCTCTGGGCTAGGATTCTAGGTATGGCTTCACCAGGTCCTCTGGCTGGACTCTCCAGAGGTCACATTCAAGATGTTACTGAAAATAAGGTCTCATCTCAAGAGCTCAAATGGGAGAGGATCTACTTTCTTGCCTCCCACAAGTTGGTAGAGTTCTTTATTTTCCTTTCTTCAACTTTAGGACTAATGATGGCTTGCTTCTTCAATGTTAGTATGAGAGTGAATCTTCTAGTGTATCTATTTTCTACATATCATCTATCTATCCAACTTCTATCTATCAAGTGTGTTAATCAAGAAAAGGACATTCAATTACCTTTACCATATTCTGCTTGCTAGCAGAAAGCCATGGATCCTGCTCACTTTCAAGTGATAGGTAGGGCTGTCACCAGGGGACAATCTTAGAATTTTGTCCACCACTCTGCTCCTTCTACAGAACTCAAGTGAGGAAGAAATGCCTTTTATCCAGGCTATAGGAATAATTTTGCAGCCAAATTGCATAAACTTACAAAATGCACAGAAGGGATTTTAGTTTCCTAACATCTTGGAGAAAGAATAAAATTGGGTTTGGAAAAACAGAGAAGGAGGAAAATTTGGAGGTGTGAATGTCTCAAGGAGGAATTGCCATAAACATTTTCCTCAAATGATCAAATTCAGTGCTTAAATTGCCAGTGTCCCAGTGTCCATGGATCAGGATTTATGTTGTTTGTTTTTTAACATACCCAGTTTTTCACAGGCCCAAACTTTTGTAAAAGCAAAAAAAAAAAAAAAAAAAGGCAATAACCATGATGACTGACTAGAAAATGAAATTATAAAACAAAACAAAAATGTGCAAATCTGACCTTAATCCTTAATTTCTGTATATTAGACAAAAAAGTCATAAAATTACCATGCAGAATACTATAAAAGTCTGCAAAAGTTTACTTTTAATATTTGAAATTATCTCACAAAAGATCAGATCAACATTGTCTGCAAGCCCTCATTTTAAGCATAGTTGATATAACTCACTCCAGCAGCATAAAGTATTTTTTTTCCTAGATTCTACCCCAGACCTCTTTTCTGAGCTGCTTTTTTCATTCACTCACAAATGAATTATTGAGCACTTACTGTTGTTGGTCAGGCACCACGCTGGACTAGACAAACTGCTAGGGAAATTGATGGCTTCTTTTTGCACATCTTAACCTCAGAATTCAAATAATCTCCAACACAGCATGTCAGAAAGTGAACATGCCATCTTCTCTCTAGCCTGCCACCCCTCCCGTGTCCTCAAAGTTCATAATTGACAACTCCAACCACCAGTTCTCAACGTTGGAACTTTACTTCCCATTCCTCCTGTTTTCCTCCCTAAACATCCAGTCTATCAATCTGCATACATTTTCAGTGCTGCTGCATTGCTTCAGCCATTTCTTCACATCATGTCTTGCTGTGACCATGGCAGACATTTGTTAATGTCACCCTTGATAGACTTCTTTGTCTTTTCCATTCAACCACTGTGGTACATTTACAAGTATTATTCTAGGAGTCTAGCCACCTCCTGCAACACCAGCATCCCATGTGGCTGCTCCTCTCCTGATCCAGCTCCCTGCTAAGAGTCTGGGAAAAGTAGCTAAAGATAGCAGAAGTGCTTGGGCCTCTGCTACCCACGAGGGAGAGCTGGAAGAATTTCCTGGCTTCTGTCTTTGGTCTGGCCCAGCCTCGGTTGTGGTGGGAGTGAGTCAGCTGATGGAAGCTCTCTCTGTGCCTCTCTCTCTGTCTCCCTCTGTTGCTCTCTGTAACTCTGACTTTCAAATAAATAAATAAATCTTTAAAAAAGAAAAATAATAAAAGATAGTAAAGTTTAAAAAGAAGTGTTATTCTAAATTATATTGCAACCTTGCTTAAAACCTCTCAATAGATCTTCATAGCTTAACAATGGACCAGAAAATTTATCAAGGTATGCTGATACAGAACACTTTCTGGACTAAGTCCTGATTGCTTCTTCTTCTTGTCTTGCCTCGCTTTCCCTGTGAAGTGTTACTGGAGCCATCCTGAATGTTTACAGCTCCTGGCCTTGCCACATTCTCTTTTCTCAGGGGTCTTTTGTGTTTGCTCCTTCCCTTCCCTGTCCCATCTTTCTCCTGATCTTTTATCTGAGTATTTCTCTTGGCTACAGCACTGGATTCCCTTTTTCTAGGAAAACTTCTCTACTGTATCTCCCTTCCCCCTCTGTATTTACCTCAACATAGCGTTGTCCCGTTGGATTGTGATACATGTAGAGAGGCAATGACTGGTTTGTTATCATCATTAGACTGTGATGGTTTGCAGTTAGAAAAACCTATCACATTTTCATTGATGTTTTGAAATATAAAAATACATTCTAAGATTTTAACATATATTTTGGGGGCAATTCTGCCATTTAACTGGGCCAACTTGATCTGCCTTTCATCTGTTTTTGCTGTCACCACCACAGTTTAAGAACTCATCATAGCGTATCAGGAATGTCAGTACATGAAATTTCTTTTAGGACTCTATAACTTTCTTAGAATACATTTTAGTGCTTACTCTGAGAATTTAACTCTACATCCAGAGAAACAAGTACATATTTATCTAAATGCATTTCCTTTTTTCAATAATTTTTTTAGCACCTACTCTGTGCCAGGCACTCTTCTTGTTACCTGGTCCACATAAGTCAACAAAATAGAAAAATAAGTCCCTGCTTTTAAAGAACTACATATCTTTTTTTTTAATTTTAAAGATTTTTATTTACTTAAAAGTCAGAGTTATATAGAGAGAGGAAGAAACAGGGGGAGAGAGAGAGAGACACACACACAGAGAGAGAGAGAGAGAGAGAGAGAGTGTTTCCATCTACTGGTTCACTTCCCAAGATAGCTGCAACAGCCAGGGCTGAGCCAAGTTAAAGTTAGGAGCCAGGAGCTTCATCCTTGTCTCCCACCTGGGTGCAGAGGGCCCAAGGAGTTGGGCCATTTTCTGCTGCTTTTCCCAGGTACATTAGCAGGAAGCTGGATCATAAGTGGAGCAGCCAGGACTTGAACCAGCACCCATATGGGATGTTGGTATTACAGGCGGCAGCTTAACCAGTTACACCACAGCACTGGCCCCTTATTCTATTTTTAATTTTAAAATACATAATACAGCTCAAATTGTGCAGCTATTATCATACATGACTAATAGAAAAAAAGACATGGTGTTCCATGCATTTGAAAATGTTGTATCTACTATCCTATATATGTATCACCACCATAATAATGTATAATAAACCAAGTTCCAAGACTCACAAGAGTAAGCTTATCTATTTATCATCAGTCTATGAGTCATCTGTACGGTGATGCTCTTCTGGATAGGACCCAGGTGATCAGAGCTATGCTCATAGAAGCCAGCGCTGCGGCTCACTAGGCTAATCCTCCGCCTTGTGGCGCCAGCACACCGGGTTCTAGTCCTGGTCGGGGTGCCAGATTCTGTCTTGGTTGCTCCTCTTCCAGGCCAGCTCTCTGCTGTAGCCCGGGAGTGCACTGGAGGATGGCCCAGGTGCTTGGGCCCTGCACCCCATGAGAGACCAGGAGAAGCACCTGGCTCCTGCCATCAGATCAGCGTGGTGCGCCGGCCTCAGCGCACCAGCCACGGTGGCCATTGGAGGGTGAACCAACGGCAAAGGAAGACCTTTCTCTCTGTCTCTCTTGTCTCTCTCTCTGTCACTGTCCACCTTGCCTGTCAAAAACAAAAAAAACAAAAAAAAACAAAAAAACAAAAAAACTATGCTCATAGAGCAGATCAACCAGCAGCTTTCTGGTGTAGGACAGGCTGGCTCATGTCTGGCTGTGTACTGGTTGCTGGTTGAGGTGATCCCAGTGACTGGGCCTCACAAATCTCACACTTAGTCTTCTAGCCTGGGCTTGTTATACTCTGGTGGTGGGTTCAAAGGGAGAGAACAGAGGTCAACACCTTTGGAGATCAAAGCTTGCAACTGGAACCCAAACTCTTCTGGTGCTTTCTGTTGGCCAAAAATAAGGTAGAGGCTTTAGTCTGGATTTAAGGAAGAAGAGAGCGGAGGTGGTCATATTGCAAAAGACGTGAATGGAGGGTAAAGAACTGGAGACTTTTTGGCAATTTCCTATCCCAATTTTCTTCTAAGCATACTACATATCTGATAGATTGCTTCTGTAGAGGTTCTGTTGGCCTGCCAATTGACATAATTACCTGACTTTTGTATATATTTCATAACTTATTGTGATATATATAACTAAAATGTGAATGCTTAGTGTTTTTGAACTCACTGAGAAAGGAAACATACCTCATTTATCTCCTTATCTTCCATGGCACACAGCACAGCGCATTTAATCCTGTATATACGCAAGTTATTGACTGGACCAAATATTTGAACTGGCAACACAAGAGCTCATTATGTGTCATTTTTAGATCTCCTTTCCTCTCCACTTGATTTAAAAGGATTATGAAAACATTCTATGATCCCAATATTATTTCATAGATTATACACTTTCCTACTTAATAGGGAGAAAGAAATGAAATATATTCAATTTATGTTATTTTCTAACAGTCATCTAGTGCTTCTGGGGATGAGATAAGGGTTGATTTTTTTACACAGTCAGTTAAAATTCTGTCCAGAAAATAACAAAAGCAAAACAAGACACCATGGAGGAAAGCAGAAGGCCAGAGGTCCTGTCCTGGGCCGCAGTGAAGTGAGACTAGGCACAGCTAAAACCATATTTGAAGGACCTTCAGAAAATTCATAGGATATGAGTATTATTGTAAAAAATTATTCATGGATTTAAAATTTTTTCACCAAAAATATCTTTTATTTCCACTTTTCATGAAATTTTTGAAATCCCCTCATATAATTCTGTTTGGGGGAAGAAGGAGTGTGCTTTAAAAACCTGACCCTCCTCTAACACTTTTCTTAGTTGAGCCAATCCAATGATGATGATAAAGAGTTAATCAAGCTTTTTCATAATAGCATCCAAATTACTCCCAGGAGCCCCTAACCCTCTGGAGACAAGGTCCAGTTTGAAAAAAAAAAAAAAAGGTAAACTATAAAGACTAGCTTTCCTAATACACAGAATTTATGAGGCATGTAACTGTTAGAAAATGTTAATATTAATACAAGAGGTTTTTTTTTTTTTAAGATTTATCTATTTATTTGAAAGTTAGTTACACAGAGAGGAGAGGCAGAGAGAGAGAGGTCTTTCATCTGCTGATTCACTCCCAGTTGGCTGCAATGACTGGAGCTGCGCCCATGTAAAGCCAGGAGTCAGGAGCTTCATCCAGTTCTCCTATGGGGGTGCAGGAGCCCAAGGACTTGGGCCATCTTCCACTGCTTTCCCAGGCTATAACAGAGAGCTGGATTGGAAGTGGAGCAGCTGGGACTAGACCCGGTGCCCAAATGGGATGCAGGCGCTTCAGGCCAGGGTGTTAACCCTCTGCGCCACAGAGCCAGCTCCAATACAAGAGTTTTTTATTCATTTTTTCTCTTGCAAGTTTTATATAAATGTGTGCACCATGCCCGGAGCCCCCGCTTACTTGGCTAATCCTCCGCCTGCGGCGCCGGCACACCGGGTTCTAGTCCCGGTCGGGCGCCGGATTCTGTCCTGGTTGCTCCTCTTCCTGTCCAGCTCTCTGCTGTGGCCCGGGAAGGCAGTGGAGGATGGCCCAAGTCTTTGGGCCCTGCACCTGCATGGCAGACCAGGAGAAGCACCTGGCTCCTGGCTTCGGATCAGTGCAGTGCGCCGGCCACAGCGGCCACTGGGGGATGAACCAAGGCAAAGGAAGACCTTTCTCCCTGTCTCTCTCTCACTGTCCACCCTGCCTGTCAAAAAAAAAAAATAATATATATATATATATGCACAATGAGAAAGATAGGGGGAAATAAGGAAAGAATAGAAAGAGGAAATCTTAGCTAGAATTTGTTTTTTGCATTTGCAAATATGTTTCTGTCCATTCTTAAGAATTGGAAGAAAATGAGAGAGATGTACATTTTTAAGAAGTGTCTTTAGGGGCTGGCGCTGTGGCTCAGTGGGTTAATGCCCTGGCCTGAAGCACCAGCATCCCATTTGGGCGCCTGTTCTAGTTCTGGCTGCTCCTCTTCCAATCCAGCTCTCTCCTGTGGCATGAGAGAGCAGTAGAAGATGTCCCAAGTGTTTGGGCCCCTGCACCTGCATGAGAAACCAGGAAGAAGCACCTAGCTCCTGGCTTCGGATTGGCACATCTCCAACCGTTGCGGCCATCTGGGGAGTGAACCAGCAGATGGAAAATCTTTTTCTCTGTCTCTATCTCCCTCTGTAACTCTTTTTTTCATATAAATAAAATAAATCTTTTAAAAAAGAAGTGTCTTTAAAAAATTGAAGAGAGGAATGATTTTTAGTTAGATTTTATTTTATTAAAAAACATTCTATTTTCTTCAGGAGAAAAGTAATATTTCCTCACATGCTAATTTACAAAAGAGAGTTGCACTTTTTAAAATTAAATTCAAATTTTAAGACTTTGTTTTAGTAAAATCACACCAAAATATTTGGAAAAAGGGGTGTATAGTATGAATATACATGGAAAGTATAATTGTTACAGTGAATTTATTCAACATATTAATTTATAAAATAAATGGGATAAGATGATAATATTGATGTAAATTATTATATTCATAAAAGTTCTTTTTTTTAAAATAATATGGGCAGTCAAGTTTAGGTACTATAACCCCAAATTTGTATTTTGCTCAAGCAATCCAGATCTTATTACATTAGGCAAACACTATTCAGGAGAATGGTGGATCATGTCAATACCTTTAATATTATTCATGAATTTTACTTCCACAGTAGGTTGAAAATATGCTACAGATATTCTCTTAAGGGTGACCTTATTTAACTACAGATATTGCATTTCTGCATTTTTTTATTTCAATTTAAAGAGGCTTTGATTTACCCTTGGCCACAGATTTAGTGATCTTTTGTTCCTACCTTTGGCTCCAGTTTTCTTAACTATGTTTCTTTTTTATTTACCTCCCTATTGCTTTTTCTTCACCTTACATGTCTCTTGGCACAGATTCATATCAGCAGCCAAGATTGGAGGCTAGGGTTAAGTTTAAGTTTGGGTTTTTACTGTATCTGTGTGTGTGTGTGTGTGTGTGTGGGTGTGGGTGTGGGTGTTGGTGTATATATAAACTTGTAATTTATGACTACTTCACAGTGTGTCATTCACTGGCAGAAATGAGACCATAAAATATTTGTGTTCCAGGATGGCTTTGGTAAGCAATGATGCTCATATCACATGATTTCCTTTGAATATGTTATGATCTCAAAAGGATGAAAAAATATATCAAAATCTAGATAAAACTATTTTTAAAATTTCATATATTAATGTGTTTCCGAGTCTCTAAAATAATGTCTCTGCTTTGGCAAAATAATTCTAAGTTGAATATCCTAGGGAATTCAAGTCAGGAATTATGATAAAGTTCTAAAAAATAATAATGAAATTTTGAGGGGACTTCAAAAAAATTTGTGGAAAAATGAAATTAAAAGTAAAGTTTATTTTGGTATAAAATATCTTGAAAACCACACATAGTTTTTTCTTCTTTTTTTATTTTTATTTTTTATTTTTTGACAGGCAGAGTGGACAGTGAGAGAGAGAGAGACAGAGAGAAAGGTCTTCCTTTGCCGTTGGTCCACCACACCTTGCTGATCCGATGGCAGGAGTCAGGTGCTTCTCCTGGTCTCCCATGGCGTGCAGGGCCCAAGTACTTGGGCCATCCTCCACTGCACTCCCTGGCCACAGCAGAGAGCTGGCCTGGAAGAGGGGCAACCGGGACAGAATCCGGCGCCCCGACCGGGACTAGAACCTGGTGTGCTGGCGCTGCAAGGCGGAGGATTAGCCTAGTGAGCCGCGGCACCGGCCACCACACGTAGTTTTTTATTTTTAAAGATTTATTTATTTATTTAAAAGTCAGAGTTATGGGGTGGGGGAGGTGGCATAGAGAAAGAGAGAGAGAGAGAGAGAGAGAGAGAGAGAGAGAGATTTTCCATTCACTGGTTCATTCCCCAAATGGCCACAATGGCCAGAGCTGGGCTGATCTGAAGGCAGGAGCCAGGAGCTTCTTCCAGATCTCCCACATGGGTGCAGGGGCCCAAGGACTTGGGCCATCCTCCGTTGCTTTCCCAGTCACATTAACAGGGAGCTGCATTGAAAGTGAAGCTGCTGGGACTTGAACTGCTGCTCATGGGATGCCAGCACTGCAGGAGTCAGCTAACCTGCTATGCTACAATCCAGGCCCATAGGTTATTGTAACACACATTTTTCATGAAGCTTTTGAAAACCCTTCAGAATTCAGTTATCCATAATCACATTCATTCTATTCATTCGGTCATTAATTCAGTAACAATTCATGGAGCATCTACAATGTTCCAGTTGCTGCTCTGAGCACTGAGGATGGAACAGAGAAGAAATGTTTTTGATCTGTTGAAGTTTATATTTTTCATTGTCAGAGACATAAAAAGAGATGAAGATAGGTCAAGTGCAGATAAATGCCAGGAAGAAAGACAAATCATGAGAATAATATCCAATTACAAGTATGATTATAGATAGTTTGGTAGCGTCATCCTTAACAGAGGAAATAGAGGAGTGAGTGGTGTTGGTTTCTGGAGGTAATAGTTTGCTTCCCAGAGATGGGTGCTTGGCATTTTAAAAAGGGTTGGACAGGCCAGTTTGCTTGGCCAGAATCTGGGAGAGTCCAGAAAAAATGAAGTCTGCCAGGTGGGTTTGGAGGTTGGCATAGTCCCTTGGGAGGGAAGTGGAAGTACCATCAGGCTTAGCCCTGCAGTCCATAGCAAAGGATCAGCTTTTTACTGGGTAACAAGTGAAGTTATTAGTGAGTTTTTGAGGAGAGGAGAAGAGAAGATCTGATCTGTTTTTTTTTTTTAGAAAATTTTCTGTTTTACTCTCTCAGTCATTTTTAAGTCTATAGTTCAGTAGTGTCAATTGCATTTACATTGTTGCCTTTAGCACTTTAACTTCTTGCAAAACAGAAAACTAAGTGGACTGAACTACTCCCAACTCCTTCGCTTCTATCCTCTCATTCCCTGACGGCCACCATTCTACTTGCTATGAGGTAAAAAATTTTTGATATCTCATTTAAGTGCAATTGGACGATATTTATCTCTTTGTGGTCAGTTTATTTCATTTTGACACGACTCTAATATGTTTGGCATCATCATGTTATCTTTATGTTATTGCTTCTGGATGGAGGACGTCTAAGAACAAGGGAGTGGCAAAGGTGGAATCAGAGACACACATTTTGATGCTATCGCATCAAAGAGATGATGGTA
Source organism: Oryctolagus cuniculus (assembly GCF_964237555.1). Lineage (NCBI taxonomy): Eukaryota > Metazoa > Chordata > Mammalia > Lagomorpha > Leporidae > Oryctolagus > Oryctolagus cuniculus. The sequence goes on from NC_091435.1 coordinate 48,623,393, forward strand.
AGTTGAATAAGACCAGCAACTGAGATGGAAACAAGTGGATGGAATCTTGTGAGATTCTGAGGACATACCTAATGCAGAGATTAGTAAGGGATGAATCTTACTATTTATATTGTAATATCAGGGACAAAAGGAAAAAAAGTCTATAAACCTTTTCTTTCTAAATCTTTAGGAGTATTATAGCCATTGAGGATTATCTTGAAATGTCTAAAAGTTATTGATTATTGCTTCAGCCTATAAATGGAAAATCAATTATGCACAACTCGAGAGTTTTTAAAAAGCTGGCTATTGTGGCTTGCTTGTTCCTTATGAGACTGAAACAAACGTAAGGGGAGGGACTCTGGTTTCCTATTCTGTGCTTCTCTGCTTCTCATTGTGCCCTGTGTGTTCTTGACTGACAGGAAGCCAAGCAGCAAAGTGCCCTGGGGGCCGTTTACTGTCCATGTGTCCTTTTTTTGACCATTCTTAAAGCATGTCAGGCAGAATTTTGTAATTAGCTGAAAGGCACGCAATTCAGTTTCACTTTGCTGAACCCAATCTGCAGGATTGACAGCAAGCCTTTAATAGATTCCTTCAGTAGATAATTAGACCAGTTTAACGCAAGCACTGCATGAATTAACATTTGCACTTGGGTATGAATATTCAGGGCTATCCTGCTTTGTGTGGTGTGAGTTCTTTCCCTAAGATTTGCGGGAGTGCCTATTAGGTGCTTGTTAATGTATTGATTAGTACAGAGTGGCACCAATTAGAGGGTATGGGACCATCCCTCGAGTCAGAGATGATATGCTTACTGGTAGTACTTAGGCTTTTTCCTGTAAACTCTAACCCAGACAACAGATTGCCTGCTTCAGCTAGTCACATGCTTGGGTTTTGATGTGAATTTTCCTTTAAATTGCTATGCAAAAAAACCTACTAAGTTTTCTGTCTGTTTTTGGAATTATGCCATCTATTCATTTCTCCACTCGATGAGGTTTTTTCATCTGTAAGATTAACTCAAAAGATCATATGCTGTCAATGCTAGAAATAAATAATTGAATAAATAAATAAAAGAGTCACTGAGCCATTGAAGCTTGCCTTTTGTTGTGATAAAAATTGCTTTGGCACAGCTTCTAGTGCATCAAATATTGGTTCAAAACTTTATTTGCATTTATCTGGGAATTTCAAGGAACTTCATCCTATTTATAAAATCATCTCTGGGGGATGGTGTTGTGGAGATGCCTGCATCCCAAACCAGAGGGTTTGTTTGAGTCTCCCCTGTGTTTCCAATCTGGCTTCCTCCTAATGTACACCGTGGCAGGCAGTAGAGGATGCCCCCAAGTACCTGGGTCCCTGCCACCCATGTGGAAGACTTGCATGGAGGTTCTGGCTCCTGGCTTTGGCTTGGCCCAGCCCCAACTGTTGTGGGCATTTGGGGAGTGAAACAGCAGATGGAACTTTTCTCTCTCTTTCTTTCTCTGTTGCTGTGCCTTTCAAATAAAGAAACATAAACAAGCTATTCAATAAATTAATTTAAAAATTATCTCTAGGAATATAAAAATGCAAATATGCATGTCTTTAAACAAATCTAGTCAGAGAATTTGGAAATGGTAGGAGGGATTGAGTAGCTGAGATTCAGTTGAGTTATTATTTCTGTATGATAATTTGAAAGAAAAATAAAATTTCTTTTCTGAAAACTAAAGAGATTGTATGATGTGGGAATTAAGAGCATGAACTCAGGAGCCACTGTGTATGAACCCAGTTCTAACACTTGCTGTTTCTAACTTGGGGAAATTTACCTCACCCCTCAGTTTCCTTGTCTGTAAATAGTGATGATAACAGTAGTGACTTTAGGGCTGTTGTAAGGATTAAGAAAGTTTAATATCCATAAAACATCTAGAGCATTTCCTAGTACTATGTAAGCACGAGGTGTTGACCCATCTGTTCATTAATATACATATGGTAGTGACACTTTTGTTGTGGGGATGAGGGGTGTGCGTCTCCATTCGGATTTATTCCATGACTTGTTTGTGCCTGAGAGATTAATTCAAGGCAGAGGGATAGATAAAATGCAAGACAGAAGAAGGACTTATTTAAAGAGACAGTGTTCATTCAGTGGTGAATTTGAGCAGCCTCTCTCCATGAAAAGAATGGGATACCGGCTGGCCCTGCTTCTTCTGCCTGCTTTTGTGCCCACTCAGGTTCAGGCTGCCCCCTTTATGGGGTGACGAGGGCAAGGCAACTTCAGCTGGCTGACAAGGTCACAGCAGAAGGTCTGTCTCAGCAGGGTATGAGAAGGACAGCTGTGGTCCTCTTGGTGGTTTTAGGTTTGATGGGAACTACAAGCTGGAGCTTCCTGGTGGTCCTGCTAATGATTGCTGTATTCCTAATTTTACAGAAGAGCACTTAGTCTTATAACCTCCAAAATGTTCATTGTTTTGTAGAATTTTAATCAAACAGAGTGTTAGTGTAGAAGAAAGGGTTAATGCCTTATGCAAGGTTGAGCTGTTTGTAGAAAAGAATTAAAAGACAACAGGCTCTCTGGTATATACTTCCCACTAGAATAAAGATAGATGTTAATAAAGCTTTAATTCACTATATACTACAAATACTACAATGGTTAGGATGTCAAAACTGTAAAATAGATCTAAGTAAACCTTTAAATAAGTGCAATAAAAAATTAAAAAATTACAAAAAAATTGCAAAGAGGGGATACATTTTAAAAAGGGTCTGCTTTGAACTTGGGGCTTCTAGTAAAGATTAGATTAGGAAGGTACTATTCTAGCCTATGTAGCCAATTTCTGCATAGTTCAGCAGCGCTCGAGGCCTTGGCTTGTGTGGGCAGCCTGTTATCTTACACCTGTCTGTGATTGTTACCCATGCTCTGAGTATGCCCTTAAAAATAAAAAAAAAAAATTATAATTAAAAAAATGGACAACAGGCTTTTTATTGTAAGAAAAAAAAATCATTATGTGGTTTATAATATAAAAATAAAGTCTGGTGCTCAAAAGCCAGAGCCATGCCATCAGCCTTGCTGTGAGTATCTCTCATTTCTTCGAGTGCGGACACCTCTCACACCTTGGGGCCCATGAACTGGCTGGAGCTGGTCTCCAGCAATGGGGCAGTGGATAGTGCCCTAATTGAAAAGGTACAGCCGGTGCCGCGGCTCACTAGGCTAATCCTCTGCCTTGCGGCGCCGGCACACCGGGTTCTAGTCCCGGTCGGGGCGCCGGATTCTGTCCCGGTTGCCCCTCTTCCAGGCCAGCTCTCTGCTGTGGCCCAGGAGTGCAGTGGAGGATGGCCCAAGTGCTTGGGCCCTGCACCCCATGGGAGACCAGGATAAGTAACTGACTCCTGCCATCGGATCAGTGTGGTGTGCTGGCCGCAGCATGCTGGCCGCGGCGGCCATTGGAGGGTGAACCAATGGCCAAAGGAAGACCTTTCTCTCTGTCTCTCTCTCACTGTCCACTCTGCCTGTCAAAAAAAAATTTAAAAAAAAAAGAAAAAGAAAAGAAAAGGTACAAATGGGGTGGAGTTTAGGGGAGGTTCAGTGCACAAGGTGATCTCTGGGAAGGTTTCATGGCATCTCTACATGGAGCTTACTATACACCTGGTTGTCATGGCACCTTATGCATTATGCCCCGGTGCATCATGGGAATGTGAGTGTCTCATATCAGCATGGAAGGGGCTGGGGTTTTGGTGGTGAATGGCTCCAGCAAGGAGACTGCTGGAAGCCTCTTGGCTCCTTTGTTCACTAACTAGCTCCCTATCTAGACCGTGACACTTGGAAATGATCTGTTCTAAAATATGTAAAACCTTGAATGTAAATTTTAAGTTATTTCAAATACTCCTTACTTAATTACTAGAAGTGACCACTATTCACTTTGGTGTGAACGTTGAGTTTCCCTCCCTTCCCCAAGCTACACGCCGCTGACCTACCCTGTGCTCCTCCACCTTTCACGAACTTAGCAGGTATTTTGAAGGTTAATGTCAGATCTGGTTCGCAGGTAAAGATTTCATGGTCTGGAGCAAGCAAATGATTTTTCAGTACCTTCGCTGTGATTCTTCATTCTACATTGTAGCCATGCAGCAGGATTTGCAGATAGCTTTTGTGTGCATAGCAGCTTCCAATCAGTATGTTTTCCTACCCAGGATATTAGGGCATTTGGATCAAGATATGGAGAGAATGTTAAGAAGCTTCTTTATGTTCTAATTGGAAATGCCCCCCAGATTTGGCTCTCTGCAGGAGAAGACCTGAGGTGCTGTCAACAAAGCCAAATGGAAAGTAGAACCTCGGAGCAGCCGAGTAAGTGGATTCCCTCCCCAGCAGCAAGGCAGAGTTCTATCACTCCTGGGGGTCATTTAGGAATAGCCGAAGGCCATCTATTCTTCCTTTATAGTTTCTCTTAAATGTTACATAAATTAAGGTTGTCTAAATTGAATGGGAGAGACCTCAGGTCTCAGAGTTCTAATGAACACTGTCTAGCAGGGAGTACAGGCTGCCTTCCCCCTGAACGTTCTTCTAATGGCAGAATTCACAATTCCGAGGCATTGCTTCTTTACAACCAGGGATTTAGGAGCTGGGTAAGACTGTGTTCCCAGTATGTCCAACAGTGTTGAAGGGTGCTATCTGGCCAATACAAATTTCATGGAACAGATTTATCTGAGACATTTTTATTGGAATTCATTTGATATAGTATAATCATACTTTTTCCCCTTTCAATTTTGTGAACAAAATGCTGTTGTCTTGCATCCATAGGGAAGTCATTCATTTTAGTCACCATATTAGATATTTTTAAATTTAAAACCTGTGACTCCTCAATAAAAATAATGCCATCTCATTCAAGTATTTGTTTATTTGGGGAGATTTCTTTTAGCGGATTAAAAGAATTGATTTTATATAGGAAGTGCTTCTGCTGAGATGACACAGGATGAATGCATTGGGGCATTCCGGAAGTTTTCAAAGTGTCAATTTTGCTTCCATGAATTACCTTTTAGGTACTTTATTAGTTACCACAGATGAAGGAGGACATATGGCATTTGTCTCTTTGGGACTTATTTCACTAATGTTTTCCAATTTGTTTTACTTTTTTTCATACAATTTGTTGAACTCTGTACTTAGGGTAAGCTAAATCTTATGTGTATAAAGTTAATTGAAAAGAGATCTTAGTAAAAAATAGGAATGGGAATAGGAGAGGAAGGAGGAAGAAGGGTGGGAGTGTGGGTGAGAGGGAGGGCAGGATGGGAAAAATCACTATGTTCCTAAATTTGTGCTTATGAAATGCATAAATGCCAGATTTTTATCTTTGGGCCTATAGTTGCAAACAGAAACAGAAAACACACACAACCCAGATCTATCTCTTCTCTCTCTCTCTCTCTCTCTCTCTCTCTCTCTCTCTCCCCCAGGTGTAAATCACTTAGAATTTTCCAGGCTTTCTTTTCTTTTTTTTTTTTTTAATATTTATTTATTTATTTGAAAGGCAGAGTTACAGAGAGAGAGGGAGAGATAGAGATCTTCCTTCACTGGTTCACTTCCCAAATGACACCAAGGCCAGAGCTGGGCTGGCCTGAAGCCAGGAGCCAGAACCAGAGGCTTCTTCTGGGTTTTCCATGTGGGTGCAGGGCCCCAAGTACTTGTGTCATCCTCCACTGCTCTCCCAAGCACATTAGCAGAGAACTGGATTGGAAGTGGGGCAGCCAGACTTGAACTGGTGGCCAAATGGGTTGCCAGCTTTGCAGGCAGTAGCTACTCCACAATTCAGGTCCACAGGTTCTTTCTATCTCTCTGTCTCTCTCTTCCTTCCTTTCCCTCTCTCCCTCCCACCCTCCCTCCCTTTCCTCTCCTTTCTTTCTACTCTTTATTTTCATTGACTTGAAAGGCAGGGTAGCAGAGAGAGACCAAAACAGAGACAGATCTTCTATCTGCTGCTTCATTTTTCAAATACCTGAAACAGCTAGAACTGGGTCAGGCAGAAGCCAGGAGCCGGGAACTGCATGAGTCTCCCTGGTCACAGGGGCCCAAACACTTGGGCCATCATCCACTGCCTCCTAGAATATATCAGCAGGAAATTGGATTGGAATGGAGGTGCTGAGACTCAAACCAGCACTCTGATTGGGATGTCAGCATCCTGAGTGGCGACTAAGCTACTGTACCACAAAACTCACCCTATTTTCTCATTTTTTGACTTGACTTTTTCATTTTCTATGTGGAAATTGTGAAATAAAATGCAAGATTAGCATTAGCATTCTATGGCTTTCATAGCATAATTAGGGCACAGCACATATTTTTAAAATGCATGTTGGAACGTTGAAGGACAAGTAGGAAATTGAGAATTAAAATAAAGAAAAATAGGGGACTTCATAATCAGCAGAATTCAAATTTGGAATTTTCCAGTACTGCTTTAGTGTGGGGGAAAATCGTGCAGAATCTTTGTTGCTTTGCTTATTTCATTATAAAGTCATGTTAAGGAGTAGTCATTTCTGCATGTTCTCCCCCAAGTTTTCAACTGTTTACCATATTATTGACATGTGGTTTTGCTGAGTTCCATCTAATAGAAAGTACATTTGGTGTCAGATCTGCAAGAAATATCTCGTTCAACATTTACACATTTTATAGGAAAATACTTCGACATGATATTGCATTGAGTAGATATGGATAATTCTCTTTTAAAAATAATAACTTTATGATTAGATACTAACATGAAAAAATCTGAATGAGCAGTCGACAAACGGAATCTCAAAAATTAGAGCAAATAATGTCGCCCGTGTATTGCTAACAATAAGCATGTGTGTCCTCTCCTTCTGTTCCAGTTTCATTACCACTGAGTGTGAGAACAGATATAATTGACAGCTAAGTCTATTACTCAAGCTTTTGCCTTTCATATGGGTGTGTGGGATGTAAGTTATGTGTTGGAAGTTGTCACTATTGTTTCTAAGTACATATTCCCTGATGCACACCATTGCTTTCTTAGCTCTCATTTTCTCTTTTTATTTTTCTCTGTCATTTGTTTCTCAAGGTACATAGTCATTAGTAAGTTAAACTTTTTTTCTTTATTTTTTTTTTGAATTTTCTTTTTTTTTTTAAAAAAACTTTTATTTAATGAATATAAATTTCCAAAGTACGACTTATGGATTACAATGGTTTCCCCCCATACCGTCCTTCCCACCCACAACCCTCCCCTTTCCCACTCCCTCTCCCCTTCCATTCACATCAAGATTCATTTTCGATTATCTTAATATACAGAAGATCAGTTTAGCATACATTAAGTAAAGATTTCAACAGTTTGCTCCCACACAGAAACATAAAGTGAAAAATAATAGATGATTTTTTTAAATGATGATGAAATCAGAGCAAACCTATTGTCATGTTTAATCCCAGTGAGAGTCAAGTTGGGAATTGATAATTTCTTTTTTTTTTTTTTTTTTACAGAGGATCAGTTTAGTATGCATTAAGTAAGGATTTCAACAGTTTGCACCCCCATAGAAACACAAAGTGAAATATATTGTTTGAGTACTCGTTATAGCATTAAATCTCAATGTACAGCACATTAAGGACAGAGATCCTACATGAGGAGTAAGTGCACAGTGACTCCTGTTGTTGACTTTACCAATTGACACTCCTGTCTATGGCATCAGTAATCTCCCTATGCTCCAGTCATGAGTTCCCAAGGCTATGGAAGCCCTCTGAGTTCCCTGACTCTTATCTTGTTTAGGCAAGGTCATAGTCAAAGTGGAGGTTCTCTCCTCCCTTCAGAGAAAGGTACCTCCTTCTTTGAAGACCTGTTCTTTCCACTGGGATCTCACTCTCAGAGATCTTTTGCCAGAGTGTCTTGGCTTTCCATGCCTGAAATACTCTCATGAGCTTTTCAGCCAGCTCCGAATGCCTTTAGGGCTGATTCTGAGGCCAGAGTGCTATTTAGGACATCTGCCATTCTATGAGTCTGCTGAGTATCTCACTTCCCATGTTGGATCACTCTCCCCTTTATTTACTCCATCGGTTAGCGTTAGCAGGTACTAGACTTGTCTATGTGTAAACTTTTTTTCTTTAAATTTAAGTGAAAGTATGTAGATGAAAAATCTTTTCCCTAAGCACATCTGAAAAGTTTTATTCTGGAATTTTGTGTTTTACAGACTTTGAATAACCCATGCATTGAAAATTATGTGATAGTGTTACAAAATAATATTCTCATTTTTTCCTGAATTCTTTTGTGTGTTTTCCTGAAAAAGATATAAATGTTGAACCAGATATTTCTTCCAGATCTGAGACCAGGTGTACTTGCATTATGTGGTGCTCAGCAAGGTCATATACATGGGTCAATAACATGGTAAACATGGCAACCTGGCACAGAACCTCAAACCTGAGTGACAAGGTATCGGACACATCTGCCTTCACATCACAGGGACAAAGATTTTTACTGAGTTAACCTTGGTCAAGACAACCTGCCTACATGAACTCCAATTCCCTACTGGCAACCTGGGTGTAAGAATTTGTTTCCATTTCCTAGGGTTATTAATTAAGATGAAATGAAATACCTTATGTCAAGCACTTTGCATAGTGACTGCTGTATTATAGGTACTCAACAAATTGTAGTTAGTTCCTTCCTTCCTTGTAAGGAAAGAAATTTGGATAAGGATGCTTGTTGCTGCTGGTACTATTGCTTCTGTGGTTGGTTTTATTAATTAAAAATTTTAAAATTATTTTTGCTTTCATTTTTATTGTGAGTTGGGGAAATCATTATAAACTGATGGCATCATTATTGCTCTCTGGGTTCAGTTGCTCTGTGATTCAACGTTTCACATGGTAGTCTGAGAATACATATTAAGAGCTTTAAAATTTGTGTCTCTTCCACCTCCTTCTCCTAAGGAGACAGAGGAGTATGTAAATGTTTATACACAATATTTTTAATATTGAGAAATATAATATTTAAAGCAAATTAAATATATATTATTTAGGGGATTGGTTACAAAATACTTTAGACATGCCAGTAAGGAAACATTTTAAAGGCATTGTTCTCAACTGACATCTATTGGTGATGGGACTGTTTCTATTTTGCACATTTTTTTTTTTTAATTCCAAAAAAGAGCAAGGCTTGCTTGTTTTTGCTTATTTGGAAAGATGTCTATAATTTTAAAAAAATGTTTCACTAATATGTAAATTACAAAGGTAGCACACAGTTCTGGAAAATTCAAACAATATAAAATATATGCAATAAGAAACTGAGAGTTCATTCCACATCACCCGTGCATTTCTTTTATCAGCAGTTAAAAAAATAATAATCAGACCCTGCTATCTAACTCACTATCCTGAGAGCAAGGAGCAGAAATAATGCACAGAACAGCAAGTTTCCTTCCTAAATGGTTTGGTTGATGAAGTCAAACTATTTTGAAAACCGTGACTGTCATTGTTAACTTTTTTCCTGTGATATTTACCATTGTAACCTCATTTGAGGCTTTAAATGAATTCAGAACAAAAACCCGTTGCGGTGGCAAAGAAGAAAAGCCTTTCCTAATATGCAGAACACATATGCCCACCCACTGTGTGAAACTGCACTGACAAGATTCTATTGGAAGCTTGCTGTGCCACAGTAAACTGAATTGTCTGCCCAATCTACCTAGAGCACGCTGAACTAAGAGATGCTACATGGAAAAGGACCTCAGGAGATTTGGAAAAGCAGAGCCAGGAAATCACACCTGGCTTAACTAGTCATAATCACAACTAAAGTTGCTTTCTCTTAATAGACGTGGAGCCACCTGAAAGGTGTCTGTTATATAATCCTGCTTCAAGGTATACATGGTAGGAAGCAATATTCATTTTCATTCTTAGGTTACATTAAGTGTACATGGATTGCAAGGGGTTTAAACCATCATTTAAATGATCATTTTTAGCAGTTTTTAGAATAAGGTGGCCATCGGCGATTTCATCACTTGTTTCCTTGAGCAGGATTTTACCACTAATCGAAAGTGGATATGTTATGTTAGTCTTCACTCTTTCTGTGCCACACCTTCCCTTTGAGAAACTCAAGAAATCAGTAGTGTTCATGGTAAGCTGCCTAACGGGAGAATCTGGACTTATTTCTGTAACTTTTTTTTTAAGATTTTATTTACTTGTTTGAGAGCTAGAGTTACAGACAGTGAAAGGTAGAGACAGAGAGAAAGGTCTTTCATCTGCTGGTTCACTCCCCAAATGGCTGAAATGGCTGGAGCTGAGCCAGTCCGAAGCCAGGAGCTTCTTCCAAGTCTCCCACGTGGGTGCAGGGGTCCACGCGCTTGGGCCGTCTTCTGCTTTCTCAGGCCATAGCAGAGAGCTGGATCGGAAGAGGAGCAGACAGGTCGAGAACCGGCACCCATATGGGATGCTAGCAGCCCAGGTGGAGGATTAACTCACTGTGCCACAGCGCCAGCCGCAGTTATTTCTGCATCTTAATAAGAGCAAGGTGAAGTGGACCACCTTAGTCATGAGGTTTGAAATTTGCCTTTTGATTTCAGCACCTGTACCTCTCTGAACCTCTGAATCTGCACCTGAGAGATGTAAAGAACACACTCATTTCTCTAATATAATCTGAGCTTCTATTGTAAACCAGGTACTAATAATGGTAAGAAAATGAAAGTACCAATAAAGGTTTTTTTCCTTAAAGAATGTCCCTGAGGCAGAAGATAGCATGATGCAGAGAGTTTGGGGATAATGGTAGCTTCTTATTCTGTTATTCAGGCTTGTGAAGGGCAGAAGTGAATGAGAAAGGACTCAAGTATTTTTTTTTATCTTCTATTTAGTAAATATAAATTTCCAAAGTACAGCTTTTGGATTACAGTGGCTCCCCGCCCCCATAACTTCCCTCCCACCTGCAACCCTCCCATCTCCCGCTCCCTCTCCCATTCCGTTCACATTAAGATTCATTTTCAACTATCTTTATATACAGAAGATCAATTTAGTATATACTAAATTAAGATTTTAACAGTTTGCACCCACACAGAAACACAAAGTGTAAAGTACTGTTTGAGTACTAGTTATAGCATTAATTCACAATGTACAACACATTAAGGACAGAGATCCTACATGGGGAGTTAAGTGCACAGTGACTCCTGCTGTTGACTTAACAAATTGACACTCTTGTTTATGGCATCAGTAATCACCCTAGGCTCTTGTCATGAGCTGCCAAAGCTATGGAAGCCCCCTGAGTTCACTGACTGTGATAATTTTTAGACAAGGCCATGGTCAAAGTGGAAGTTCTCTCCTCCCTTCAGAGAAAGGTACCTCCTTCTTTGATGACCCGTTCTTTCCACTGGGATCTCACTCATGGAGATATTTCATTTAGGTTTTTTTTTTTTTTTTTTTTTTTTTTTTTTTTTTGCCAGAGTGTCTTGGCTTTCCATGCCTGAAATACTCTCATGGGCTTTTCAGCCAGATCTGCATGCCTTAAGGGCTAATTCTGAGGCCAGAGTGCTGTTTAGGACATCTGCCAATCTATGGGTCTGCTGTGTATCTCACTTCCTATGTTGGATCATTCTCTCCCTTTTTGATTCTATCAGTTGGTATTTGCAGACACTATTCTTGTTTATGTGATCCCTTTGGTTCTTAGTCCTATCATTATGATCAATTGTGAACAGAAATTGATCACTGGGACTAGTGAGATGGCATTGGTACATGCCACCTTGATGGGATTGAATTGGAATCCCCTGGTATGTTTTTAACTCTACCGTTTGAGGTAAGTCAGCTTGAGCATGTCCTGAATTGCACATCTCTTCCCTCTCTTATTCCCACTCTTATATTTAACAGCGATCACTTTTCAGTTAAGTTTCAGCACTTAAGAAGAATTGTGTATTGATTACAGTATTCAACCAAAAGTATTAAGTAGAACAAACAAAGACACTTAATATATATAGATTTAGGAAGATAGTGACACATAAGGCCAAATCTTCAAAGGAGTAATTATTGTAGTAATTTAAGAGTTTATTCTTTTGTCCCAGTATTGAGAAATTACAAGATGATATTGACTATTAATATTTGATAAAATGTATAAACAAATATAACTTGGATGAAATCCTGGTAAATCTCAGGAATGAAAAAAAACTGTATTTTTCCTTCTTAGGTCTGGCTTTGTAGAGAGTGAGGGTCTGTGCTGGTTGAGACAATAGAATTTGAGGACATTGCTGCCTTTGCACCTTTTCCTACCATCAAAAGGATGCTTGAAGCTTGTATAGCCTTGGGATATCTAAAAACCAATCTATGAAAAAGGAATAATAGCATAGGGATAGGAGAAATAGGGTAGCTAATCAAAGGGTTTAAGGGTTTTTCTTGAATGCAGTTCTCATTGGAGTATGACTGACTCTTCTTCCTTTGTGGCAATTCAATCCATGGATGGGCTGGTGACAAAATTATTCCACCTGTAAATGCCTCTTCTTCTGAGAACTTTGAAAGTCAATCACAAGACACAAGACCATTGCGTGTTAATTTAAACTGCCACCTAGGTATGATTTTTAACTTCTCAATTGGGGATGAAGGGCTAGCCTTTCATTTGTAATAATGGCTTAGACACTTCTGCACAGCATCTTTGCATAATTTGTCTTTTCACTTCCTGAGTGAAATTTTGTCTAATAACTAGGTAGAGTAAGAGAACCAAATAAAATCTTGTGTTCAGCATACTCAATTCCTGTCACGTTTCATCTCATATTGAACAGTGACAGATGATGCCTTGAAGTATCCTTTCATTTTCATGGTTTTGGAGATTCGTGGCTATGTATTTTTCTTGGAAATTTATGCGCTGATTTTAATTCCTATTTTCATTTCCTTCAGTTGGAATTATAGATGATTATTAAGTTCCCTGTACTCACGCTTTGAAATATAGGAAGTTTGTTCTGCCAATGCCAGGGTTAAGTGGTAGGGGAGCAGATAGCAAACTTTTTGATTAAATTCATCATATTTCTCCATAATTAAGAAATATTTAAACACATGGAAAATTTAAGATACTATTACATAAAAAATAGCTCTTTTGTTCTACTTGCTTTCAACTACAAAATGAGATACAAGTTATACAAAGCTGTGTATGGTACATTTCACTAATTCAATCATTCTTTTTCAAGTTCTTACACTCTATTCAAAACTATATGCTTCCATAAGTAGCACATAGACCTGTTCTATGTATTTTCAAGCTTTATGTAATTGCTATTACACTATACATACAATTCAGTTACTTGATTTTTTTTTTTAACTCAGCTCTATGGTTTTAAGATTGGTCTAAGAAGATACATGTAATTCCAGTTCACTTGTTTATATAGTGTTCACTGAATGATGAATCAACATATAATTACTCATCTTTTGATGAATATTTAGTTTACAAACAATGTTGTTAAAATATTTTCTATCTGTACTTTTTGTACACATGAGAAACATTTTTCTAGAACTGTGTTTATTCATCTTAATTTTGCAAGTTGTTAATAAAATTACTCTCTAAAGTAGTTGTGCCAGTTTATCCTCACATCATTGTACAGAAATCTTGTAATTCTCCACATCCTCACTAAATATTATTAAGTTCAGACTTTAAAAAATGTTCCTCACTTGAGAAATGTGAAATGATATCTTACTGAAGTTTCAGTTTATATTTTCCTGATTACTATGTATCTGTTATACATCTGTTTTATTTCTGTTGGTCATTCTTTCTTATTTATTTCCTTTGCTATTTTTCCCCATTTATTTGAGAGATGGAGAGACAAACACAGAGAGCTCCCATTGACTACTTCACTCCTGAAATGTCTGCAATGGACCACCTTCCAGATTTCCCGTATGGATGGCAGGAACCCAATCCCTAGAGTCATCACCTGTTGCCTCCCAAGGTTTCCATTATCTGGAAGTTGGAGTAAGGAACCAGAGCCCATAACCAAATCCAGTCACTCTGATGTGAGAGATAGATATCTTAATTTTCTTTATGATTTATGTAAGTCTTTTATGAAATGTGTCTTTTTGGACAATCCAAGATGATTGAATAGGGTATAACCACACTAACTTATACTGCTCTGGGTTATGAAAAAAACAAAGGAAGGACTATGTTTCCAGGGTCTGACTTATGGAAATTCTCAGCAAAAAGTGAAAAAAAAATGAAGACTCCATGGGACAAGAGGAGAGAAGACAGAGACCCTGCTAAGGCCAGCTCCACAGCACAGCCACCTGCCATCTGTGAGCCACCATCTTACCACATCAATGTACAGAAAATTGTCGTGCAACCTGTTGCTCACAGTTCTAGCTAAGAGGGAATTCCACAGTCACTCACTGACTTTTACTTCAGCCTGAGAGCTGACTGGGATCTGGGCAACTGCTAGGCTTGGAGCAGGGATACAGCATTGCATTTCTTCCCTCCTTCACCCATGCAAAGTGCCATCTTTGACAATGAAAACCTGGGTAGTGCACCTTTATTCTGCTCCTACCAGCATCACAGTCAGAGTCAGGGCAATGCTTGGGGCAAAGGATAGATGGCCTGCATCCTGCAGCTGTGGGCATTTGGGGGCATTAGCTCCAGGGCTACCCTTACACACCCTATGTGAGCCAAGCAGATTTACCTTAGCTTCTGGAAGCTAACACCAGAAGCAACCCGTAGAAAATCTGCCTCCAACCTGGGAGATATGGGTAATGATCCTACCATACTCAGCAATACCAGGGCTGTAACAATACACTCTAAATTTCTTTGTGCCACTGAAATCTACCTAGTGTACATAGGGAAGAACCTACCTGAAGCCACCTCTCTGGACTCAAACCCTCCAGAGTAAAATCTCCTGTATGCATTGTAGTTACCCTGTAGGACTGGAACAGGGTTCAGTTCACATCCTTCAGTCCTAGGACTAGGGCTGTTGGTGTTATAAGCCATAGGACCAATTGGACTGTCCTAGCAGGACCTGAGGAAGGGTCCATCCATATCACACAGTCCTAGAGCCACAGCAGTTGGTGCCACAATCCTTGGTATCATTCAGGCTTGCCAGTAGGACAAGGGAGCAGCCACTCTTATCTCCTTTAGCACCAAGAACAAGACCCTGGCTGTCACATTCACCAGGAAGACTGACACTGAACCCTCTGTGGTCCAAAGATACACACCCAAGGAAACACTCATCTCAAAGCCACACTTCTATCCCTGCGAACTGCAGCAGACTAGCCCACTGTGTCATTTACAGATATAACTGACATTTATAAAACAAAAGAAATAACTCAGAAACTACCTAGAACTAAAGCCAAAGAAACAAGCCCAGTGATACCACGCATTCCAGCTAAGCTATAAACTCTTTTCCAATAAAACTTATTTCGTAGAGAACAAGGGACAAAAAAAAACCAGATGAGCAGCCATCAACGTGGGAACATAGGAGACATGAAGAAGGCAACAAGATGCCTCCACAAGAATACAATAATACTCCAGAATTGGATCCTGAACTGAAGGAAATCTATGAAATGACAGGTATACAATTCAAAATAATGATTATAAGGAAATTCAATGAGATGCAAGAGAATACAGATAGGTTAAAGAAATAAGGAAATCAGTGACATGACTGAAAACATTACTGAGGAGGTAGAATTCATTAAGAAGAATCAAATAGAAATTTTGGAGATGAAATCTTCGTTAGTAGAGGGGATGACTTCTTGGATAAGATCTCCAAGCACAGGCAACAAAAGCAAAACCAAGCAAATGGGACTATATCAAACTCAGAAGCTTTCACACAGCAAAGGAAATGACCAATAGAATGAAGAAACATTCAACAGAATGGGAAATATTTTCAAACTACTTATCTGATCAAGGGTTAATATCCCAAATATACCAGTAACTTTAAAAACTCAACAGCATTTGAGAAATGGGTAAAGAACTTCAATAGACAGTCCTCAAAAGAAGAAACACAAATGTCCAGCAAATATATGAAAAAAAATTCAATATCACTAGCCATCAGGGAAATGCAAATGAAAACTACAATGAGATATCACCTCCACCCTGTCAGAATAGCTAAAGTACAAAACACAGAGAATAACAAATGCTAAGGAAGATGTAGACAAAGAGGAAACTTACACACTGATAGTGAGAATGTAAATTAGTGCAATCGCTGTGAAAACAGTGTGGAGATTTCTTAAAAAACTAGAAATAGACTTGCTATGTGATCCAGCAATCTCACTGCAGGGTATATACCCAAAAGAGTTGAACACAATGTATCAAAGAGATAATTGCATAATTGCACTACCATGTTTACAACATCATGGTTCCCAATAGATAAAATTTGGAATCAATCAAGGTACCCATCATCATATGGATAAAGAAAATTTGGCCTACATACACAATGAATATTATTTAGCTATAAAAAGAATGAAATTCTACCATTTGCAGCAAAATGGAAACAACTGGAGGACATCATTTTGAAGGAAATAAACTGGACCCAGAAAGGCAAATACTACATGTTCTCCCTTGTATGGGAGCTAATATTTAAAAAAGAAACAAAGCAAAGGGAAAGAACTATCTGTGTATATAAGTATTGCTGTAAATACAGCTTTGTATAACTTTGTTTTTTAAAAAATGTGTGTTTTGCAAATATTCTCTCCAAGTCTGTGGCTTGCTTCTCATTCTCTGGACATGGTATTCTGTAGAGCATACATTTTTAATTTTAATGAAGTCTAGTTTATCAGTTTTTTTCCATGGTATATGCCCTTGTTCTATAGCCATAGTCAAATTCACCTGGGTTTTCTCCATTGTTATCTTCTACTAGTTTTAGAGTTTTGTGTATTCCCTTAAGGTCTATGATCCACTTTGGGTTAATCTATGTGAAAGGCATAAGGTTAATGTCTAGATTCTTTTGCTTTTTTAATTTGGGAGGTAGATGTACAGTTGTTCTCACACAATTTATTGGAAAGATGATTTTATTTTAATTTAAAAGGCAGAGTTGCAGAAGGGGAGGGAGACACACACACAACATCCACTCACCCACTCCTCCATTCCACACCCCCGCCACACACACACACACACACAGAACAAGAGAGAGATCTTCCATTTGCTTGTTTATTCCCCAAGCAGCCACAACAGCCAGGGCTGAGCCAGGCCAAAGCCCGGGGCCGGGATCTTCATCCATCTCCCACGTAGGTGGCAGGGGCCCAAGCAGATTGGACCATCTCCTCTGCTATTCCGAGGCCATTAGCAGGGGGCTGGATTAGAAATAGAGCAGCTGGGACATGAATTGGCACACATATGGGATGCCGGAATCACAGGCTACAGCTGAACCCACTGTGCTACAGTGCTGGCTCCGGAAAGATCGTCTTATGCCAGTTTATTGTCTTTACTCGTTTATTGAAGATCAGTTGACTATATTTATGTGTCTATTTCTACACTCACTATTCTGTTCCAATGATGTATTCTTTTAGAGAAGATATGCACTGTCTTCGTTTGATTAGTGTAGCTTTGTAATAAGTCTTGAAGTCAGATAGTGTCAGTCTTCTCTCTATTCATTTTTCTCCTTCAATAAAGATTTGACAATTTGGGATCTTTTGTTTCCCCACAAAAAATTTATAATCAGGTTTTTCTCCCACAAAATCACTTGCTTGTGGTTATGTTAAATCCATAGATCAGGCCGGTGCCGCTGCTCACTAGGCTAATTCTCCACCTGCGGCACTGGCACCCCGGGTTCTAGTCCAGGTTGGGGCGCCGGATTCTGTCCCGGTTGCTCCTCTTCCGGTCCAGCTCTCGGCTGTGGCCCGAGAGGGCAGTGGAGCATGACCCAGGTGCTTGGCCCCTGCACCCGCATGGGAGAGCAGGAGGAAGCACCTGACTCCTGGCTTCGGATCGGCGCAGCACGCCTGCCGTAGCTGCCATTTGGGGGTGAAACAACGGAAGGAAGAACTTTGTCTCTGTCTCTCTCACTGTCTGACTCTGCCTGTCAAAAAAAATTCATAGATCAAATTGGGAAGCATTAGTATCTTGATGATATTATGTCTTCCTATCCATGGAAATGGAATATGTCTATGTTTATCTAGTTCTTTGGTAGCTTTCTTCCAAGTTTGTAGTTTTGCTCATATAGATCTTGTATATATTTTGTTAGATTTATATCTAAGTATATCATTTTAGGAATGCTAATGTAAATGGTAATGTGTTTTTAATTACAAATTCCACTTGTTCCTTGCTAGTGAATAGAAAAGTGATTGACCTTTGTACATTAACCTTGTATCTTGCAATCTTGTTATAATTGCTTATTAGTTACAAGAGGTTTATTTTATTGATTCAGATTTTCTATATAGATATGTCATCTGCGAGCAGTTTTATTTCTTCTTCCCAAGTATACATATGCCTTTTATTTTCCTTTATTGTTTTATTGCATTATCAATATGATATTTAAAGCAGTGATGAGAGGGACCGCACTGAGGCCTAGTGGCTTAAGCCTCTGCCTGCAGTGCCAGCATCACAGGTGGGCATCAGTTCTAATCCTGGCTGCTCGCCTTCCAATCCAGCTCTCTGTTATGGCCTGGGAAAGCAGAAGATGGCCCAAGTGCTTGGGCTCCTGCACCCGCATGGGAGATCCGGAAAAAGAAGCTCCTGGCTCTTGGCTTCAGATCAGCCCACCTCCAGCTATTGTGGCCATTTGGGACGTGAACCAGTTGATGGAAGACCTCTGTCTCTCCCTCTATCTATCTGTTACTCTACCTCTCAAATAAATAAATAAAATCTTAAAAAATAAAAAAAAAGTGATGAGAGGGGACAGCCTTATATTGTTCCTGATCTACATTTCTCATCATTAAGTATATCATCAGTGTTTTTTTTAATTATTCATTTGGAAAGCAGAGAGAGAGAGACAGAGAGACAGAAAGAAATTTTCTATCAACTGGTTTCCTTCCTAAATGCTTGCATCAGCTGGTGCTGAGCCAGGTTAAAGCCAAGAGCTTGACACTAAATCCATGTCTCTGATTTGAGTAGCAGGGAACCACATTCTTGAGCCCTTACCAGTGTTTCCTAGTGTACTCATTAGCAGCAAACTGGAATCAGAAGCAGAGCCAAGACTCAAAGGCCCTCTAGAATGAGATATACATGCCCCAAGCGATGTCTTTACTACTGTGACAAATAGCCACTTGTAGTAAGTTTTAGAAAACAATTTCACTTTTTTATCTGAGAGGCAGAGAGACATAGATTCACATAGAGAGAAAGCTCCCATCTGCTGGTACTCCAAATGCTTGCAATTGTCTCAGGTACTAAGATATAGGACAAGGGCATCCCAACTGACCCATTGCCAATAGGCTAACAACCCCACTGGGGTTTTTGTTGATGTTCTTTATCAAGTTGAGGAAATTTCCCTCTATTTTTAGTTTTATGAGTTTTTAATCATGGACTAATGTTGTCAAAGGCTTTTGCTACATCTGTTGATATCTCATACTATGTTTCCTTAGAGTGTTGAAGTGGTGGATTACATTGATTGATATTCAAGTGTTGAGCCAGCCTCACATACCTAGGATAAATCCCACCTGACTGTGCTGTATAATTATTAGTCAGTATTCTATAAAAGGCACAGAATCAACAGGATATGTGCATAGAAATACAGAAGGGGGCTTATTAGAGGAATTGTTTCAGGTGATCGTGGTGAACAAGAAGTTCTTGATCAGTTATATGCATACTAGAAACCACAGAATGATGGCAGCATTGCTCAGTCCAAGTCACAAGGACTTCAAGCCAGTGAAGTAAAAGGGATAACCCTCAGTTCTAAGTTCGAAGCGAAAAGCCTGAGTATCAACAAGAGGTGCATTGGCGTACGTCCTGGGCTCCAGTGAATCTGGAGTCCAGGGCAGATGAGCAAGTTCCAGCAGTTCCAGCTCTCAGAGAAACAGAGGGAGGGAGAGAGAGAGAGAGAGAGAGAGAGAGAGAGAAACACCAATTTGCCTTCTGTATTTACTTTCTTCAGATCTCCAACCAATGTATGTTGATCCATACTGAAGATGGGTTTTTCCCACCTAGTCTACTCAGCCTCACATGTACTAGTCACTTTTGGAAACATTACATAGATCCACTAAAATAATGGGTTTTCAGGTTTTTAGGTATTCATTAGTATAGGCAAGTTGACACTTAAAATTAACTGTCATAATAATTCTTTTTATACATTGTTGGATTTGATTTGCCAATTGTTGTTGAGCATTTTTTCCTTTATGTTTTTGAAAGATATTGTTTCATAGTTTTCTTTACTTTTGATGTCTTTGTCTGGTTTTCATAATAAGCTGATGCTGCCTTCTTCAAATGAGTTACGAAGTATTCCACCTGCTTCTGTTTTCTGAAAGAGATTGTGGAGAATTCATTTCATATTTTCCTTAAATATTTGATAGGATTCACCAGTAAACTCATCATGGAAAGATGCTTTTTGGGGTGGAAGGTATTCATTATTGATTTGATCTGTTTAATAGATATAAACCTATTCAGATTGTCTATTTCTTCTTGTGTGAGTTTTGGCATTTTTCATTTTCAGGAAATAAGCTCATTTAATCTAGGTTATTAAATCTATGCTATTCTTGTGAGTATAAATTCAATCCCTGGAAATATTAGACATAACACTAGCACTACTACTAATAATAAATGTGATTTTTATGCTACTGAATTTTGAGTGCTTTATTTCACAGCAGTAGACAACCACAAAACAAAGGTATTTTCAACTGAAGTAATAGAGATGGAGTAAAGACAGATTTTTTTTTTAATTAGCTTTTTAAGTTGAGATTACCTTACAGTTAGCAAAAACTTACCTTACACTTAGCAAAAACTATCATAGAGAGCTCTTATGTGCCACTCACCTAATTTCTCCTATTGTTAACCTTTTATATAAGCACAGTAAAATTAGCAACATTAGAAAATGAAAATTATTATAATACTACTAATTTACATATTTTATTTGAATTTTGCAAGTGGTGCAACAAATGTCACTTTTCTAGTCCAGGATTCAACCCAGAATTCAACTTTGCCTTTATTTAGTATACTTTGTTAGTCTTCACTAGTCTAATACATTCCTTTGTATTTGTCTTTTAAGACCTTGACATTTTGAAGAACATGGACCAATTATTTTGTAGAATGTCACTCAATTTGAGTTTGTCTGATGATTCCTCATGTTTAAATTCAAGTTACATATTTTTGGCAAAAAGTATATTCTGACCTTCTCAATGCATAATATCAGGAGGCACACACTATTGGTATGTTGTGATACATGATATCTACAGCATAATATTAACTTTGATCATGTGGTTTAGGTTGTGTCTGTCAGGTTTAACCATTGTGAGTTGTTTTTCCTTTCAAAGTTAACAAGTTACAGAAACAGATGGATAGACAAATGGAACAGAATTGAAACACCAGAAATCAACCCAAACATCTACAGCCAACTAATATTTGATCAAGGATCCAAAACCAATCCCTGGAGTAAGGACAGTCTATTCAATAAATGGTGCTGGGAAAATTGGATTTCCACGTGCAGAATCATGAAGCAAGACCCCTACCTTTCACCTTACACAAAAATTCACTCAACATGGATTAAAGACTTAAATCTATGACCCGACACCATCAAATTATTAGAGAACATTGGAAAAACCCAGCAAGATATAGGTACCGGCAATGACTTCTTGGAAAACACCCCAGAAGCACAGGCAGTCAAAGCCAAAATTAACATTTGGGATTGCATCAAATTGAGAAGTTTCTGTACTGCAAAAGAAACAGTCAGGAAAGTGAAGAGCAACCGACAGAATGGGAAAAAATATTTGCAAACTATGCAACAGATAAAGGGTTGATAACCAGAATCTACAAAGAAATCAAGAAACTCCACAACATCAGAACAAACAACCACTTAAGAGATGGGCCAAGGACCTCAATAGACATTTTACAAAAGAGGAAATCCAAATGGCCAACAGGCACATGAAAAAATGTTCAAGATCACTAGCAATCAGGGAAATGCAAATCAAAACCACAATGAGGTTTCACCTCACCCCGGTTAGAATGGCTCACATTCAGAAATCTACCAACAATAGATGCTGGAGAGGATGTGGGGAAAAGGGACACTAACCCACTATTGGTGGGAATGCAAATTGGTTAAGCCACTATGGAAGTCAGTCTGGAGATTCCTCAGAAACCTGAAGATAACCCTACCGTTCGACCCAGCCATCCCACTCCTTGGAATTTACCCAAAGGAAATGAAATTGGCAAACAAAAAAGCTGTCTGCACTTTAATGTTTATTGCAGCTTAATTCACAATAGCTAAGACCTGGAACCAACCCTAATGCCCATCAACAGTAGACTGGATAAAGAAATTATGGGACATGTACTGTAACGAATACTATACAGCAGTCAAAAACAATGAAACCCGGTCATTTGCAACAAGATGGAGGAATTTGGAAAACATCATGCTGAGTGAACTAAGCCAGTCCCAAAGGGACAAATATCATATGTTCTCCCTGATCGGCGACAACTGACTGAGCACCAAAGGGGAAACTTGTTGAAATGAAATGGACACTATGAGAAACAGTGACTTGACCCGCTCTTGTCCTGACTCTTGATGTACAATGTAATACTTTATCCATTATAGTATTTTTTTTTGTTCTAGTACCATTGGTTGAACTCTGTAATTAACACACAATTATTCTTAGGTGTTTAAATTTTAACTGGAAAGTGATCCCTGTTAGGAATTTGGAAAAGATTCTGTTGAGTGAAATAAGCCAATCCCAAAGGGACAAATACCACTTGTTCTCCTTGATAGGTGACAACTAACTGAGCACCAAAAAGGAAACCTGTTCAAGTGAAATGAACACTATGAGAAATGGTGACTTGATCAGCCCTCACCCTGACTTTTGATGAACAACTTAACACGTTATCCCTCTAAGTATTTTTTTTTTGTTTGTTCTACTTAATACTTTTGGTTGAATACTGTAATCAATACACAATTCTTCTTAAGTGCTGAAACTTAACTGAAAAGTGATCACTGTTAAATATAAGAGTGGGAATAAGAGAGGGAAGAGATGTGCAATTAGGGACATGCTCAAGCTGACTTACTTCATACGGTAGAGTTAGAAAGATACCAGGGGATTCCAATTCAATCCCATCAAGGTGGCATGTACCAATGCCATCTCACTAGTCCCAGTGATCAATTTCTGTTCACAATTGATCATAATGATAGGACTAAGAACCAAAGGGATCACATAAACAAGAATAGTGTCTGCAAATACTAGCTGATAGAATCAAAAAGGGAGAGAATGATCCAACATGGGAAGTGAGATACACAGCAGACCCATAGAATGGCAGATGTCCTAAACAGCACTCTTGCCTCAGAATTAGCCCTTAAGGCATTCGGATCTGGCTGAAAAGCCCATGAGAGTATTTCAGGCATGGAAAGCCAAGACACTCTGGGGGAAAAAAAAAAACCTAAATATAAGATCTCCGTGAGTGAGATTCCAGTGGAAAGAACAGGTCATCAAAGAAGGAGGTACCTTTCTCTGAAGGGAGGAGAGAACTTCCACTTTGACTATGACCTTGTCTAAATATGATCAGAGTCGGTGAACTCAAAAGGCTTCCATAGGCTTGGCAGCTCATGACAAGAGCCTAGGTTGATTACTGATGACATAAACAAGAGTGTCAATTTGTTAAGTCAACAATAGGAGTCACTGTGCACTTACTCCTCATGTAGGATCTTTGTCCTTAGTGTGCTGTACATTGAGATTTAATGCTATAACTAGTACTCAAACAGTATTTTTCACTTTATGTTTCTGTGTGGGAGCAAACTGTTGAAATCTTTACTTAATGTATGCTAAACTGATCTTCTGTATATAAAGAGAAACGAAAATGAATCTTGATGTGAATGGAAGGGGAGAGGGAGTGGGAAAGGGGAGGGTTGCAGGTGGGAGGGACGTTATGGGGGGGAAGCCATTGTAATGCATAAGCTGTACTTTGGAAATTTATATTCATTAAATAAAAGTTTAAAAAAATAAGAAAAAAAAAGTTAACGAGTATCTTGTGAGGAGATATCTTGAAGCCAAGCAAATGTTCTATACCTCCTATTTTAAACTACTAATTTTAGTATCCATCTGTGACTTTTTCCAGTAATAGTTATTGCTGTGGTATTTTATTATTGAGATTTTCTATTTTCATCATTCCTTCTGTATTTGTTATTAGAATTTGACAATAGCTTACTGATAGAATTAAAAAGGAGAGAATGACCCAACATGGGAAGCGGGATACACAGCAGACTCATAGAATGGCAGATGTCCTAAACAGAACTCTGGCCTCAGAATCAGCCCTTAAGGCATTTGGATCTGGCTAAAAAGCCCATGAGAGTTTCTCAGGCATGGAAAGCCAAGAGACTGAAAGATCTCCGTGAGTGAGATCCCAGTGGAAAGAATGGGCCATCAAAGAAGGAGGTACATTTCTCTGAAGGGAGGAGAGAACTTCCACTTTGACTATGACCTTGTCTAAATATGATCAGAGTCGGTGAACTCAAAAGGCTTCCATAGCCTTGGCAGCTCATGACAAGAGCCTAGGGTGATTACTGACACCATAAACAAGAGTGTCAATTGTTAAATCAACAACAGGAGTCACTGTGCACTTACTCCCCACGTAGGATGTCTGTCCTTTTGTGTTGTACTATGTGAATTAACAGTAAAATTAGTACTCAAACAGTACTTTATTCTTTGTGTTTCTGTGTGGGTGCAAACTGTTGAAATCTTTACTTAGTATATACCAAGTTGATCTTCAATATATAAAGAGAATTGAAAATGAATCTTGATGTGAATGGGATGGGAGAGGGAGTGGGAGATGAGATGGTTGCGGGTGGGAGCGAGGTTATGGGAGATAAAGCCACTATAATTGGAAAGTTGTACTTTGGAAATTTATATTTATTAAATAAAAGTTAAAAAAAAGAATTTGACAATAGCAAAAGTTATTCCTTATTACCTCTTTATTTATTTAGTCATTTCATTACTTTGTACTAGGGGTTAAAATCTAATGTCATTATTTTGTTGCTGAAATTGGCTAAGATTTGGCCATTGAGTTTCCTCAAGTTGTTCTTCATCTTATTTATTTGTTCCTTTCTTTCTAGTATAACAAGTTATTCCATGATTTTTTGAAGGTTTATTTATTTATTTATTTGAAAGATGGAGTGTCAGAGAAAGGAGAGAGACAGACAGATATATCTTCTATTCTCTGGCTTGCTCCATAAATGCTCACAACAGCCAAGGATGCACCAGAGCCAACAACTCCACCTGTGTCTCCCATGTGGATTTCAGGAACTCCACTCCTTGAGCCATCACCTGCTACCTCCCCAGGCAATTAGCAGGAAACTGGGTTGCAAATGGAGTAGCTGGGACTCAGACCAGCAACTCTGATATGGAATGTAGCTGTCACAGTGGAGGCTTAACCTGCCATACCACAATGCCTACTCTCCAGGACTGTTTAAAACAGCCTGTCTCAGTCCTAGTATTCACCATTCCTTCAAGAACTTTAGTTCCTTTTATTGTAGGATGTTATTAATAAACTAACATCTGGAAATTAAGTATTCTTATTATTGCTATAAAGGCTCTCTCAGATGACAGGGTTAAGAAATACAGGTATGAAAACTAATCCATGTATATGTATATGCACATATCTGAATTTATATTTTTGTCTATCCATATTTATATCCCAATCTGATCCAGATAAGCCTGATTCCAATCCACTACCACAAGTTTATTCTAATTTTCTTTCATTCCTTATTTGTCATCCCTTTGTCTATGACAAAACTCATTAATCTTATCCACAATATATTTTCATATGTAAATGGGCTTTTTTGATGGTTACCAAAAAGGCACTTTCCTATAATGGCCCCTTTTTTCTTACTTCTGACTTCAGTTACTTTCCTTGCAGTTCAGACCTCATAAAGGTAAGTTTGTCAATAGAGACAAATGGAGATTACTAGTTCTGTAGAGTTATGCTGTTTAATGGTGCACAAGGGGTTGGGGCTGATAAGCAAATAGAGAGATCTAATGAATGTTTTTAAGTAATTCCAGTTTACTAGGTTAATTTCATATTGGGCTAAGACAATCAATCACTTGATGGATTTTGTTAAGTGCTATGTGAACAACTTGGGCCAGAATTTACAATAAAAATAGTAAATTGATATTTAATATATCCAGTAATATATGTCAGGCATGTCCTAGAAACTGAAAACAAACAAAATTAATATTATGCATTATTTTAATTTTGTAAAGGATGTTGGAACACTTTATGTGAATGATGCCATACAAAACTAGCTTGCACTGTGCTGGTTATACAGTGACAAGAATAAATGAATATCAATTAGACATTTGATTTTCATTTATTTTAAGCTTAAAATGTTAGCTATAACATTTGAATAATGTATGTACCCGTTTTAACTAATAGTCTTGTTTTTTCAGCTACTTAGTTTAGAAATGATAATTTAAGCTTTAAAGGATGCTTTGATTTGCAAATTTGTTACCCAATCTCTTTTCCTTATAAAGATTTCTAAACATCCATAACTTTAGAAGTAAAATACCTCTGTTATGCTCCTGAAAGTCTTTATCAGTGCATTGGATATCTCATGTGATTTTTTTTAAAACTATAGAAATCTCAGTTGCCATGGCAAGTGTGAGTTTTATACTCATTAATCATAAGACAATTGTCTTAGGAGCTGTCTTCTCATACATAAGGGTGAATATTGAGCAAGTTATACTAATTTTTTTGCTATCAAAGTATGCACAAGAGAGTATGAGACTTAAGGTAAGAAATTTAAATTTAATTCTTAGGAATAATTTTTTTTATAGTGAGGGGAAATGAAACCATCAGTTAGGCTCTTGAAGGTGACGTTTACAATTTTTTCTTAAGGTATTATTATACTAATAAATTTAGAATTCCACAGTAGTTAAGTATATGTTATGCAGTTAAGTGCCCACATTTATATAGACCAGACTTTTAAGTCCTCTCCCAAGCTGAGAATGCCATTTGTACTTGGAATTTACATGGGCATAGCACCACAGAGCCTATCTGGTTCTACCTATGCTGAGTGGTGACACCTATAGAAATGATGAGAGAAAGCTCAAGAACACACATCCTCATGTCAGCAAGTTTGAGACCACAATGCTCTCTGACATATGGTATAGTGAGAAAAAGTAATATCTTTTCCTCATCCATCACAAGATTCATGGCTGACACCCCTAAAGCAAGATTAACAAAAGAAAAGCAAAACAAATTTATTTAACTGAAGATTTATGTGACAATATGATGAAGACCCAAAGTTCCAGGGTATAGTGTATTTTATGCTTAGATTCAATGAAGAATGCACAGTGATGTAGAAATATGATTGGACAAAAATGGTATGTTCCAGTGAGAATAAGCTGGGGTGAAGTAGGAGTTAGCCAAACATGTTTGTTCAGGTTCTTCTCCACATCTCTGTGTCCTGCATGTATAGGACAGGATAGTTGTCATAAGAAACTGTCAGGTGAGAAGGAAGGTAAGATTGTGTTATGGCCTTAGAGGACAAAGGCAGGAGAAGATCAGAGAGTGACTTCTCTGTTTCTGCTAAGGTGCCATATTTTGGGGTATCATGTTATGAGCCCTGAAAGTGAAATGACAATAAGAAGATCTTTTGTATAGTATGTCACATAATTTGGAGGATTTTGGGTGGAATCTGAATTTCTCCCAGCCATCATCACAACTCTGTGAAACAGAGAATATATTAACTCTAGTATGTATTCAGGAAAACCTAGGCACAAAGATTTTAAGAGTGTCAAGAGGCAGAGTTGGTTCTTGAATGTTTATTTTGTTTATTTTTAAAATTTCCATTCATTTATTTATTTAAAATGCAGAGGAATAGACATACCCCATCTGATGGCTTACTTTCCAAATGCCCACAGCAGCTGTGTCTGGGCAAGATCAAAACCAGGAACCTGGAACTCAACCAGGTTTCCCACATGGTGGCAGGGGCATAATTATGGTAGCCATTGTCTGCTGACTGTCAGGAAAATGGAATTGTGGGCAAAGCTAAGGCTCAAACCCAGGTACTCTGATTATGAGATACAGGCAACCCAAGTGGCATCATAACTGCTAGGCCAAACACCAGCCTCATTTTTTTGTCAAAGGCCAATTTACTTGCTCCATTTTGTTTGAGACTATTTGGAATGAAATATAAATAATATAGAAGTGAAGATTTTGTGTGTTTGAATTCAGAGAAAAATGCAGTTGTTATTTTTTTTAATTTTTAAAAATTTTTTTTTAACTTTTATTTAATGAATATAAATTTCCAAAGTACAGCTTATGCATTACAATGGCTTCCCCCCCCCACAACGTCCCTCCCACCCGCAACCCTCCCCTTTCCCACTCCCTCTTCCCTTCCATTCACATCAAGATTCATTTTCGATTCTCTTTATATACAGAAGATCAGTTTAGCATACATTAAGTAAAGATTTCAACAGTTTGTTCCCACACAGAAACATAAAGTGAAAAATACTGTTTGAGTACTAGTTATAGCATTAAATCTCAATGTACAGCACGCTAAGGACAAAGATCCTACATGAGGAGTAAGTGCACAGTGACTCCTGTTGTTGACTTAACAAATTGACACTCTTGTTTATGTCATCAGTAATCACCCTAGGCTCTTGTCATGAGCTGCCAAGGCTATGGAAGCCTTTTGAGTTCACCGACTCTGATCATATTTAGACAAGGTCATAGTCAAAGTGGAAGTTCTCTCCTCCCTTCAGAGAAAGGTACCTCCTTCTTTGATGACCTGTTCTTTCCACTGGAATCTCACTCACGGAGATCTTTCATTTAGGTTTTTTTTTTTTTTTTCCAGAGTGTCTTGGTTTTCCATGCCTGAAATACTTTCATGGGCTTTTCAGCCGGATCCACATGCCTTAAGGGCTGATTCTGAGGCCAGAGTGCTGTTTAGGACATCTGCCATTCTATGGGTCTGCTGTGTATCTCACTTCCCATGTTGGATCATTCTCTCCCTTTTTGATTCTATCAGCTAGTATTTGCAGACACTATTCTTGTTTATGTGATCCCTTTGGTTCCTAGTCCTATCATTATGATCAATTGTGAACAGAAATTGATCACTGGGACTAGTGAGATGGCATTGGTACATGCCACCTTGATGGGATTGAATTGGCATGGTGTTTTAGCAACTTCGTAGGCAAGACATTCTCAGTGTCCTTGAAAAATACTAGTTTTATGAAGTAATGGATGGTGTTACACTTTCTTAAGATGGTTTGACCCAGCATTAAGTAACTAAAAAAAATACGTACACAGAATTGAAGGTTATTTCTCTTTCACACAAAGGAGTCTAGAGGTAGTCACTGAGTGGCTAACTTGGTGGTGTCTTCTAACTTCCTTTACTTTAGTTAGACTTCTATTGGTCTACTTACTGTGACTGTAGTCACCACTCTGCATTCTGTTCAGCTGAAAGGAGGGCAAAAGTGGAGTTACTCAGAGAAAGGAAAGAAATGATCCTTACCTTAAGATATTTCTAGTTTGTCTTACATATTATTTCCACTTTTATCTCGCTGTTCAGAATTTAATTATATGGCCAGAACGAGCAGCAAGGGGAGTTGGGAGAGAAAACCTTTTGGCTAAACAATAGCAAACGAGAATGTTCCTATAAAAGAAGATAAGAAGGGCTGGCATTGTAGTTAAGCTGCCACCTAGAACACCCGTATTCCATATTGTAGTACTGGTTTTAGTACCAGATGCTCTGCTTCTTATCCAACTTCCTGCTAATGTTACTGGGAAAACAGTGGATGATAACCAAGTACTTGAGTCTCTGTAACTCAGATGGGAGATCCAGTTGGAGTTCCTGGCTCCTGGCTTCAGCCTGGTCCAGCTCTGGATGTTGTAAGCATTTGGAGAGTAAAACAGCAAATGGAAGCATTTTCTCTCTTTCTGACTCTCTGCCACTCTGTCTTTTGAATAAATGAGTAAATCAATAGTAATTTTTTAAACAAAATATAATAAGTGGAAATGCAAATTCATTCTGTGAATGACTGCTAAATTCTCATAAAAAGAGGCTCTGTTTTTTTTAAAAAAGAATTTATGGCTAAATATGTCTCAAAAGGCTTGGGTAAATAGTTAAGTAAGTCAACACTGAACTTCTCAAAGATGGAAATTCATGTAACTCTAAGAGTGGAATAGACTATGTAAAGTTTCCACACTTATTTGAATATGGAACTCCTGACTCACAGAGCATCTCTTGGAGCTTATGGGCCCACAGAATATGCTTTAAGAAAATAGTGCTGTACAGGCAATGCAACGGCTGAGAAAGAATTGCTAACATCAATCCCATTCACAATAGATACAAAAAAAATCAAATACCTTGGAATAAACTTAACAAAGAATGTTAAAGATCTCTACGATGAATTACAAAATCTTAAAGAAAGAAGAAGAGGATACCAAAAAATGGAAAAATCTTCCATGCTCGTGGATTGGAAGAATCAACATCATCAAAATGTCCATTCTCCCAAAAGCAATTTATACATTCAATGCGATACCAATCAGGATACCAAAGACATTCTTTGCAGATCTGGAAAAATGATGCTGAAATTCATATGGAGAAACAGGAGACCTCAAATAGCTAAATCAATCTTGTACAACAAAAACAAAGCTGGAGGTATCACAATACCAGATTTCAGGACATACTACAGGGCAGTTGTAATCAAAACAGCATGGTACTGGTACAGAAACAGATGGATAGACCAATGGAACAGAATTGAAACACCAGAAATCAACCCAAACATCTACAGCCAACTTATATTTGATCAAGATCCAAAACAAATTCCTGGAGCAAGGACAGTCTATTCAATAAATGGTGCTGGGAAAATTGGATTTCTACGTGCAGAATCATGAAGCAAGACCCCTACCTTTCACCTTAAACAAAAATCCACTCAACATGGATTAAAGACTTAAATCTATGACCCAACACCATCAAATTATTAGAGAATATTGGAAAAACCCTGCAAGATATAGGCAGAGGCAAAGACTTCTTGGAAAAGACCCCAGAAGCACAGGCAGTCAAAGCCAAAATTAACATTTGGGATTGCATCAAATTGAGAAGTTTCTGTACTTCAAAAGAAACAGTCAGGAAAGTGAAGAGGCAACTGACAGAATGGGAAAATATATTTGCAAACTATGCAACAGATAATGGTTAATAATCAAAATCTACAAAGAGATCAAGAAACTCCACAACATCAAAACAAAGAACCCACTTAAGAGATGGGCCAAGGACCTCAATTGACATTTTTCGAAAGAGGAAATCCAAAGGGCCAACAGACACATGAAAAAATGTTCAAGGTCACTACCAATCAGGGAAATGCAAATCAAAACCACAATGAGGTTTCACCTCACCCCAGTTAGAATGGCTCACATACAGAACTACCAACAACAGATGCTGGTGAGGATGTGGGGAAAAGGGACACTCACCCAGTGTTGATGGGAATGCAAACTGGTCAAGCCTCTATGGAAGTCAGTCTGGAGATTCCTCAGAAACCTGAATATAACCCTACCACACAACCCAGCCATCCCACTCCTTGGAATTTACCCAAAGGAATTTAAATTGGCAAACAAAAAAGCTATCTGCACCTTAATGTTTATTGCAGCTCAATTCACAATAGCTAAGACCTGGACCCAACCCAAATGCCCATCAACAGTAGACTGGATAAAGAATTTATGGGACATATACTCTATAGAATACTATACAGCAGTCAAAAAAAATGAAACCCGGTCATTTGCAACAAGATGGAGGAATTTGGAAAACATCATGCTGAGTGAACTAAGCCAGTCCCAAAGGGACAAATATCATATGTTCTCCCTGATTTGCGACAACTAACTGAGCACCAAAGGGGAAACTTGTTGAAGTGAAATGGACACTATGAGAAACAGTGACTTGATGGGCTCTTGTCCTGACGGTTGATGTACAATGTAATACTTTATCCATTATAGTATTTTTTTTGTTCTAATTAATACTATTGGTTGAACTCTATAATTAACACACATTTATTCTTAGGTGTTGAAATTTAACTGAAAAGTGATCCCTGTTAAATATAAGAGTGGGAATAAGAGAGGGAGGAGATGTACAATTTGGGACATGCTCAATCAGACTTGCCCCAAATGGTGGAGTTAGAAATGTGCCAGGGGATTCCAATACAATCCCATCAAGGTGGCATGTAGCAATGCCATCTCACTAGTCCAAGTGATCAATTTCAGTTCACAATTGATCACACTGATAGGTCTAAGAGTCAAAGGGATCACACAAACAAGACTAGTGTTTGCAAATACTAACTGATACAATAAAAAAAGGGAGAGAATGATCCTACATCAGAAGTGGGATATACAGCAGACTCAGAATGGCAGATGTCCAAAACATCACTCTGGCCTCAGAATCAGCCCTTAAGGCATTCGGATCTGGCTGAGGAGCCCTTTAGAGTATTTTAGGCATGGAAAAGCAAGACACCCTGGCAAAAAAAAAAAAAAAAAAAAAAAAAAAAAGAGCTAAATGAAAGATCTTTGCAAGTGAGATCCCGGTAGAAAGAACGGGCCATCAAAGAAGGAGGTAACTTTCTCTGAACGGAGGAGAGAACTTCCACTTTGACTATGACCTTGTCTAAATAAGATCGAAGTCAGTGAACTCAAGATGCTTCCATAGCCTTGGAAACTCATGACTAGAGCCTAGGGAGATTTCTGATGCCATAAACAAGAGTGTCAAATTGTTAAGTCAACAACAGGAGTCACTGCATACTTACTCCTCATGTGAGATCTCTGTCCTTAATGTGTTGTCCAATGTGAATTAATGCTATAGCTAGTACTGAAACAATATTTTACACTTTATATTCTGTGTGGGTGCAAACTGTTGAAATCTTTACTTAATATAAACTAAATCAATCTTCTGTATATAAAGATAATTGAAAATGAATCTTGATGTGAATGGAATGGGAGAGGGACTGGGAGATAAGAGGGATGTGGGTGAGAGGGAAGTTATGGGGGGAAAAGCCATTGTAATCCATAAACTGTACTTTGGAAATTATATTTACTAATAAAAGTTTTAAAAAAAGAAAAATAAAATAAAATAGTGCTGTAAAATATTGAATCCAGTTAATTTTCAACACTTAAGAATAACTGTGTATTAATTACAGAATTAAACCAGTCATATTAAGTAGAACAGACAAAAAAAACTACTAAGAGGGATAATGTATTAAGTTGTTCATTAACAGTCAGGGCTATGCTGATCAAGTCACCGTTTCCCATAGTGTCCATTTCACTTCAACAGGTTTCCTTTTTGGTGTTCAGTCAGTTGTCACTGATCAGGGAGAACATATGGTATTTGTCCCTTTGGGACTGGCTTATTTCACTCAGCATGATGTGTTCCAGATTCCTCCATTTTGTTGCAAATGACTGGATTTCGTTGTTTCTTACTGCGGTATAGTATTCTAAAGAACACATATCCCATAATTTCTTTATCCAGTCTACCGTTGATGGGCATTTAGGTTGGTTCCAGGTCTTAGCTATTGTGAATTGAGCTGCAATAAACATTAGGGTGCAGACCGCTTTTTTGTTTGCCAATTTAAATTCCTTTGGGTAAATTCCAAGGAGTGGGATGGCTGGGTCGAACGGTAGGGTTATCTTCAGGTTTCTGAGGAATCTCCAGACTGACTTCCATAGAGGCTTGACCAGTTTGCATTCCCACCAACAGAGGGTTAGTGTCCCTTTTTCCCCACATCCTCACCAGCATCTGTTGTTGTTAGATTTCTGCATGTGAGCCATTCTAACTGGGGTGAGGTGAAACCTCATTGTGGTTTTGATTTGCATTTCCCTGATTGGTAGTGACCTTGAACATTTTTTCATGTGCCTGTTGGCCATTTGGATTTCCTCTTTTGAAAATTTAACTGAAAAGTGATCCCTGTTAAACATAAGAGTAGGAATAAGAGGGGGAAGAGATGTATAATTTGGGACATGCTCAAGCTAACTTGCCCCAAATGGTAGAGTTAGAAACATACCAGGGGATTCCAATTCAATCCCATCAAGGT
This sequence comes from Oryctolagus cuniculus, assembly GCF_964237555.1. Lineage (NCBI taxonomy): Eukaryota > Metazoa > Chordata > Mammalia > Lagomorpha > Leporidae > Oryctolagus > Oryctolagus cuniculus. The sequence continues at coordinate 48,657,363 of NC_091435.1, forward strand.
GGCATGTGCCAATGCCATCTCACTATTCCAAGTGATCAATTTCAGTTCACAATTGATCATAATGAAAGGACTAAGAGTCAAAGGGAGCACATAAACAAGTCTAGTACCTGCTAACTCTAACCAATAGAATAAATAAAGGGGAGAGTGATCCAACATGGGAAGTGAGATACTCAGCAGACTCATAGAATGGCAGATGTCCTAAATAGCACTCTGGCCTCAGAATCAGCCCTAAAGGCATTCGGATCTGGCTGAAAAGCCCATGAGAGTATTTCAGGCATGGAAAGCCAAGACATTCTGGCAAGAAGATCTCTGTGAGTGAGATCCCAGTGGAAAGAACAGGTCTTCAAAGAAGGAGGTACCTTTCTCTGAAGGGAGGAGAGAACCTCCACTTTGACTATGACCTTGTCTAAACAAGATAAGAGTCGGAGAACTCAGAGGGCTTCCATAGCCTTGGAAACTCATGACTGGAGCATAGGGAGATTACTGATGCCATAGACAGGAGTGTCAATTGGTAAAGTCAACAACAGGAGTCACTGTGCACTTACTCCTCATGTAGGATCTCTGTCCTTAATGTGCTGTACATTGAGATTTAATGCTATAATGAGTACTCAAACAATATATTTCACTTTGTGTTTCTATGGGGGTGCAAACTGTTGAAATCTTTACTTAATGCATACTAAACTGATCTTCTATAAAAAAAAAAGAAATTATCAATTCCCAACTTGACTCTCACTGGGATTAAACATGACAATAGGTCTGATCTGATTTCATCATCATCTAAAAAAAATCATCTATTATTTTTCACTTTATATTTCTGTGTGGGAGCAAACTGTTGAAATCCTTACTTAATGTATACTAAGCTGATCTTCTGTATATTAAGATAATCGAAAATGAATCTTGATGTGAATGGAAGGGGAGAGGGAGTGGGAAAGGGGAGGGTTGTGGGTGGGAGGGACGGTATGGGGGGGAAGCCATTGTAATCCATAAGTCGTACTTTGGAAATTTATATTCATTAAATAAAAGTTAAAAAAAAAAGAAATAAAATTTTGAATCCAGGTTGGATAATTCTTGTCAGCTCCCTGCTGCCCAGTTACTCACTTAATAAGGCATTCAGTCCCCTCTGATTTATTAAACTTGATTTTGTTCTTTCTGTAAGTTGGAGATATGGTGATACATATATAATGTGCATAACTATGGAGCAATTTGCAAATATAAAGGATATAGAAATGCCAAGTAATTGGACATTAAAGAGGAAATTCTGGCATTTCTGTCTAAAACATCTGTTGAATAATTTTCAGATAGAACAAATCAGCATTCTCTAATACTTCTAAAAAGGTAGAAGGTGCTTTTGAATGACACAATAATAGTATCTACTACTTGTCAAGGATGCAGACAACTCTAGTCCTTTAACTGGGATACTTATACTGGGTTATGCACATGCCATGGCCCTCAACCGGATATTTTAAGTAGATCACTAAATTTATGCTAGCTATTTGTAAACTTTCATTTTAGAAACGTTTGTTCTTAGCCTTTGTCTATTTTTATTGAGGTTATTTATTTTCTGTTGTGGAATTGAGTTCCTTTTATGTTTTGGATATTAAGCCCTTGTCAGATTGCAAAAACAATTCTACCATTTGTAGTTTTTCTCTTGACTCTTCCAATTGATTCCTTGGCTATTCAGAAGTCTTATAGCTGGATATGATCTCATTTGTCTGTTTTTGCTTTTGTTGCCTGTGCTTTGAAGTTCATATTCAAAAAGATCACTGCCCAGACCAATGTCATGGGACTTTCCTCCTTTATTTTCTTCTAGTAGTCTTATACATTTTAGTCTTACCTTTAAGTATTTAATCCATTTTTGAGTTGATTTTTAATTTTACTTTTTAAAAAGACTCATTTATTTATTTGAAAGAAAGAACAAAAGAGAGAGAGAGAGAGATCTTCCATCCTCTAGTTCACTTCCCAAATGACAACAATATCCAAAGCTGGGCCGGTCAAAATCCAGAAGTCAAGGACTCCATCCTGGTCTCCCACATGTGTGGCAGGGGCCCAAGTACTTGAGTCATATTCCACTGCCTTCCCTGGAACATTAACAGGAAGCTAGATTGGAAATGCAGTAGCTGGTGCTTGAACCAGTACTCTGATATGGGATGCCAGCTGTGCTGCAATGCCTGCTCCTGATTTTTTTTTTTTTTTTTGACAGGCAGAGTGGACAGTGAGGGAGAGACAGAGAGAAAGGTCTTCCTTTGCCATTGGTTCACCCCCTAATGGCCGCTGTGGCCGGTGCACCACGCTGATCGGAAGCCAGGAGCCAGGTGCTTCTCCTGGTCTCCCAAGTGGGTGCAGGGCCCAAGCACTTGGGCCATCCTCCACTGCACTCCTGGGCCACAGCAGAGAGCTGGACAGGAAGAGGAGTGACCGGGACAGAATCCGGCGCCCCGACTTCGACTAGAACCCGGTGTGCCAGCGCAGCAGGCGGAGGATTAGCCTATTGAGCTGCGGTGCCAGCCAACTCCTGATTTTTTAATATGCTGTGAGGTAAGTGTCTAGTTTCATCCGTCTGCATTTGGATATCCAGTTGTCCCAATTTTTTTATTCAGTCTTCTGTTGATGGACATTTGGGTAGATTCCATATCTTAACTATTGTGAATTGAGCTGCAATAAACAAAGGGGTACAGATAACTTTTTCATATGCTGACTTCATTTCCCTTGGATAAATTCCCAGGAGTGGGATGGGTGGGTCATATGGTAGGTCTATATTCAGATTTTTGAGGTATCTCCAAACTGTCTTCCATAGTGGTTTAACTGTTTACATTCCCACCAACAGTGGATTAGGGTACTTTTTCCTCACATCTTTGAAGCATTTTTTGATAGTTTATTTCCGTATGAAAGCCATTCTAATAGGGTAAGGTGAAACCTCATTGTGATTTTGATTTGTATTTCCCGGACTGTTAGTGGTCCTGAGCAGTTTTTCAATGAGTCTGTTGGTCATTTGGATTTCCTGTTATGAAAAGTGCCTGTTTAAGTCATTTGCACATTCCTTAATTGGGTTGTTTTTCTGTTGCTAATTTTCTTGATCTCTTTATATATTCTGGTTATGAGTCCCTTACCAGTTGCATAGTTTGCGAATAATTTCTCCCATTCTATCAGTTACCTTTTCACTTTGCTGAGTGTTTCTTTTGTCGTGCAGAAGCTTCTCAATTTGATGTAATCCCATTTGTTAATTTTGGCTTTGATTGCCTGTGCCTCTGGAGTCTTTTCCAAGAAGTGTTTGCCTATGCTAATGTCTTGCAGGGTTTTCCCAATGTTAGCTAATAATTTGATGGTATTAGGTTGTAAATTTAGGTCTTTGATCCATTTTAAGTGGATTTTTGTGCAAGGTGAAAGGTAGGGGTTTTGCTTTTTATTTTTGCATGTGGAGTTACAATATTCCCAACACCATTTGAATAGATTGTCCTTGCTCTATGAATTGAATTTCACTTCTTTGTCAAAGATTAGTTGGTTGTAGATGTTTGTGTTGATTTCTGGAGTTTCTATTCTGTTCCATTAGCCCATCTATCTGTTTTTGTATCAGTACCAGAATGTTTTGATTATAACTGACCTGTAGTATATCTTGAAATCTGGTATTGTGATGCCTCCAGCTTTGCTTTTGTTGTATAACATTATTTTAGCAGTTCAGGATCTCCTGTGTTTCTTTATGAATTTCAGCATCTTTTATTTTTCTATATTTGGAAGAATATCCTTGGTATTTTGATTGCTATCAAATTGAGTCTGTAAATTTCTTTCGGTAGTATGGACATTTTGATGATGTTCATTCTTCCAACCCATGAACATGGAAGATTTTTCCATTTTTTTGTGCCTTCTTTTATTTTGTTCGTTAATGTTCTGCAATTCTCAGAGTAGAGATCTTTGATATCCTTGGTTGAATTTATTCCAAGGTATTTGATTTTTTTTGTAGCTATTGTGAATGGAATTAATCTTAGAAGTTGTTTCTCAGCCATGGTGTTGTCTGTGTATACAGAGGCTATTGATTTTTGTGTGTTAATTTTCTATCCTGCCACTTTACCAAACTCTTTTTTGAATTCCAATATTTTCTTAGTGGAGTTTTTAAGATCCCCCATACATAGAGTCATGTCATCTGCAAATAGGAATAGTTGACTTCCTTTTTCCCAATTAGTATTCCTTTGATCTTTTTATTGCCTAATGGCTCCAACTAAATCTTCAGAACTATAAAGAATAGCAATAGTGGGAGTGAGCATCCTTGTCTTGTTCTAGATCTTATGGGGATGCTTCTGACTTTTCACCATTCAATAGGACGTTGGCTATGGATTTTTCATAAATTTCCTTGTTTGTGTGAGAAATCTTCCTTCTATACACAATTTGCTTTAAGTTTTCAACATGAAACAGTGTTGTATTTTATCAAATGTTTTCTCTGCATCTATTGAGATAATCATATAATTTTTTTCTTCAAGTTGTTAATGTGATCTATCTCATTGATTGATTTATGAATGTTGAGCCATCTCTGTATAACAGGGATAAATCCCAATTCGTTCAGGTGAATGATCATTCTGATGTGTTGTTGGATTCAATTGATTGGTATTTTGTTGAGCATTTTTGCATCTATATTCATCAGGAACACTGGTCTGTAGTTCTCTCTCTGTTGTATCTTTTTCAGATTTAGCTGGCTTCATAGTAGGGATTTGGGAGTATTCCCTCCCTTTCAATTGTTTTGAATAGCTTGAGAGGAATTGGAGTTAGTTCTTTAAATGTCTAGTAAAATACAATAATGAAGCCATTCAGTCCTGGACTTTTTGTTTGTTGGGAGGATCTTTATAACTGATTCAATTTCTATCTATGTTATTGGTCTGTTTAGGTTTTCTGTGTCTTCATGGCTCAATTTAGGAAGGTTGTAATGGTTCATGAATCTGTCTGTTTCTTCTAGGTTTCTTGATTTGTTGGCATGCAGCTCTTTGTGGTAGTTTCTGATGATTCTTTTTATTTCTACAATATCTTTTTTTTTATTTTTTGACAGAGTTATAGACAGTGAGAGAGAGAGACAAAGAGAAAGGTCTTCCTTCCGTTGGTTCACCTCCCAAATGGCCGCTATGGCCGGTGCTGTGCCAATCTGAAGCCAGGAGCCGGGTGCTTTTTCCTGGTCTCCCATGTGGGTGCAGGGGCCCAGGCACTTGGGCCATCCTCCACTGCCTTCCCAGGCCACAGCAGAGAGCTGGACTGGAAGAGGAGCAACCAGGACTAGAACCCGTCACCCACATGGGATGCCGGTGCTGCAAGGTAGAGGATTAACCAAGTGAGGCACAGCGCCGGCCCCCCTCTGTGATATCTGTTGTTACATTTCCTTTTTCATCTCAAATTTTATTGACTTGGATCTTCTCCCTCTTTCTTTTGGTTAGTTGGGCCAATGGTGTGTCAATTTTGTTTATTTTTTCAAAAACCCAGCTCTTCACTTTACTGATCTTTTGTATTGTGGTTTTTTTTTTTTTTTTTTTTTTTTTTTTTAAATTTAGGTTTCAATTTTGTGTATTTCTTCTCTAACTTTAATTGTTGCTTTTCTCCTATAAATTTTGGGTTTGGTTTTCTGTTATTTTTCTAGGTCCTTGAAATACATTGATAGCTCATTTATTTGGTGCCTTTCAAATTTCTTGATGTAGGCACCAATTGCTATAAATTTTCTTCTTTACACTGTTTTTGCTGTATCCCATAAGTGTTGACATGTTGTACTGTCATCTTCACTTATTTCCAGAAATTTTTTGATTTCTCTTTAATTTCTTTATAACCTACTGTTCATTCAGGAGTCTGTTCTTCAGTCTCCATGTGTTTGCATATGTTCTAGAGATTCTTGAGTTGTTGATTTCCAGCATCATTCCATTGTGGTCAGAGAAAATGCATGGTATGATTTTGATTTTCTTTTTAATTTGCTGAGACTTGCTTTATGGCCTAGCATGTGGTCAATCCTAGAGAATGTTCCATGCACTGGTGAGAAGAATGTGTATCCTGCAACTACAGGAATGAGAGCTTTGAGGGGCAAAGTATTCTGGGTTGACAGGTTTTTTTCTCTTAAGACTTGAAATATATCTTGCCATTCTCTCCTAGCCTGTAGGTTTCTGATGAGAATCCAGCTGTGAGTCTAATTTGAGATCCTCTAAAAGTAATCTGATGTTTCTCTAGTGTACATTTGAGAATCTTTTCTTTATGTTTTACTGTGGAGAGTTTTACAGTGTGTTGTGAAGATCTTTTCTGGTCATGTCTATTAGGAGTTCCATGTGCTTTCTGTACTTGAATGTCCATTCTTTCTCCAAATTAGGGGAAGTTTTCTGTAATTATTTCACTAAAAAGCCTTCTACTCCACTCTCTTTTTCCTTGTCTTCAGGAACTCCTAAGACCCGTATGTTGGTTTGTTTGATAGTATCCCATAAATCTCCAATGCTGTTTTTAACTTTTCTAATTTCTCCTTCTCCTTCTTTTTTTTACAGGCAGAGTTAGAGAGAGAGAGACAGACAGAAAGGTCTTCCTTCCGTTGGTTCACCCCCACCAGTGGAGCTATGGCTGCCGCGTAGCACTGATCCAAAGCCAGGAGCCGGGTGCTTCCTCCTGGTCTCCCATGCTGGTGCAGGGCCCAAGGACTTGGGCCATCCTCCACTGCATTCCAGGGCTACAACAGTAGTAGTAGTAGTAGTTGTTGTTGTTCTTCTTCTTCTCCTCCTCCTTTTTCTTCTTCTTCCTCTTCTTCCTCTTCTTCTTCCTCCTCTTCCTCCTCTTCTTCCTCTTCCCCTATCCCTTCCCCTTCTCCTTCTCCTTTGTCTTCTTCTTGTCTTACTATAAAATTTCCAGAGATTTGTTTTCTAACTCGGATATTCTTTCTTCTGCCTCACTGAGTCTGTTGTTAATGTGTTCCACTGCATTTTTATTTGATCTATTGAATTATTCATTTCCAATATTTCATTTTGATTTCTCTTTAAACTATCAATTTCATGGAAAAGCTGTTCATTCATATCATTCATGGATTTCGTTAAATAGTGGATTTGCTTCTGTTTACTTATAAGTAGTCCCATGATCAATTTTTTGAATCTTGTTTCTGGCATTTCTTCAATCTCTTCTTTTTCACATTCTAGTTTTGAGGTGTTGTTGTGTTCCTTTGGGGGGTGTCATGTTGTCTTCTTTATTCTTGTTTCTTAATTGCTGTGTGGAGATACATGTGTTTTTTTCCCCCTTTGATGGCTTTTATCTTTGGACTATTCCTCTGTGGCTTTGCAGAATGTCTGCTGTTTCAGTGAATACCCAAGACATGTGCTGGGTGTGGTCAGAGGTCTCTTTTCAGTGCTCCAGATTGAGGGAGTGTCCAAGGTGTCATCCAAGTTGGGCATGGCAAATCCCCTCTTTTTTTTTTTTTTTTTTTTTTTTTAATCCAGCTGTGTAGTCTCATGCTGTGTAGTCTCATGCTCAATTCCTCTCCTCCAAGAAGACCAATGCCTGGGTGCTAGACCCAGTAGGTACAATATTCATATGTGTAGTCCTCAGTGTGAGCACAGATCCTGCAGCAATGACCCTCACCAGGCAATCAGGGAACCCAGAGCATATGGAGCTGCCCACATGGCTGCCCAAAGACCCAGCCATACACTGTGCTCTCCCACATAGCCACAGTGTTTTCACAGTCCCAGCACATAAGGCTCCCACAGTCATGAGCACCCAGCCCCCTGTCAATTCTCCCAGCCATACTCAGGCATCACCTGTCTGATATTTGTTGGGTGTACAGACACAAGCTGGCAAAGCTGATGTGTATGTCCAAAATGGCATCTGCCCTCCTCAGCTAGTTACAGGATGCCGATACCAGGTGGTTGGGGTGAAAGAAATGTGCCCCTCTTTTTTCTTTCTATGTTGGCAGGTTCACTGTCCCCCACAGGGCTCCAAGCCAGACTCAGGTCAGGCTCTTCCTGCGATTTTATCTCCAGTGGGTGGGCTGTTGCAGTCTGGTTTCATCTCACTCTCCATAGCTGGTACTGAGGCTCTTGCCTGCTGGGGTCCTCAGTTGTGCGTGTCCACACCACCCGTGTAGATCCACAGTGTCCCTCTAATTTGTGTGGAATTTCCTCTGCAGTTTTACCCCCACCTCTTTCCTGAGATTGCACACTCTCTACTTTTTTTTTAAACTATCTTCCCTTAGACTAGAGCAGTAAGCTCTCTTCCTATTCCACCATCTTGCAGTCTCCTTGCTCTACACTTTCTTTGTTTGGTTTCCCAAACATGGCTGTGACATGATTTCCTACTTAACCCCCAGAGTTTTTTTTTTTATTTAAAATATGGTATATTAGTCATTTTCAATGCCAAATTGAAGTCTCAATATGAGGTCATCAGGGAATATATACAAGATCCCCAAGGCAAAACTGGCCGACTCAGAGAAGGTTACTTAAGAGTCCCTGAGTTAGTTTCTTTATGTGTAATGTGGATAGGTTTAGACTGCATGTGTGTTTTTTTTTTAGAAAGCTTTAATAAATATAAATTTTGAAAGTACAACTTTTGGATTATAGGATTTTTTCCCCCATGACCACCATCCCACCTGCAACCATCCCATCTCCCACTCCCTCTCCTACACCATTCTTCACTAAGATTCATTTTCAATTATCTTTATATACAGAAGATCAGCTTGGTATATACTAAGTAAAGATTTCAACAGTTTGCACCCATGCAGACACACAAAGTGTAAAGTACTGTTTGAGTACTAGCTATACCATTAATTCTTATAGTACAGCATATTAAGGACAGGGATCCTACATGGGGAGTAGTTGCACAGTGACTCCTGTTGTTGATTTAACAATTGACACTCTCATTTATGACGTCAGTGATCACCTGAGGCTCTTGTCATGCGTTGCCAAAGCTATGGAAGCCTCTTGAGTTCACAAACTCTGATCATATTTAGACGAGGCCATAGTCAAAGTGGAAGTTCTCTCCTCCCTTCAGAGAAAGGTACCTCCTTCTTCGATGGCCTGTTCTTTCCGCTGGGATCTCCCTCACAGAGATCTTTCATTTAGGTCATTTTTTTTTTTTTTTGCCACAGTGTCATGGCTTTCCAGGGACTGCATAGTTTTAAAGTTCTTGCACTGCATGGATTCTTGGAATGCATTTTATGATCTAAAGTATGCCAGGCAAAAGAACAAAATGTCAAGTTTCTAGTGCACAATTCATTCTGAATATGGTCGAACTTTGTGTTAATCCCATATCTTTTCTGAGCCTCAGTCATCTTAATCTATTAGATGAACATAGCAATATCTTTTCTGGCTTTCTTAAAACATGTCTTCAAAAATCAAAACAAATGAAATTATACGTATGAATTAACTTCAAGAACACTGCATTGCTGTGTGATAAGAAAGGATAACCTCAAGTGTGAGAATCAAAAGGGAAAATTTGCAACATAGCAGAATGTTTTATTACACAAATTTTATGTTGTGGTATTCATTACTTCTATCAGACAAAAAGGTAACTCTGCCTTTCTAGTGGCCTAGGTCAAAACCTTCGAATGATCTATTTTATCTTCTTTTAGTGGTTATTCTCACAGCCAAGCCAGTCAGAAAATACTTTCACCGCTATCCTCAAAATCTTTTAGGTGTGGCCATTTGATGCAGTGGTTGAGACTCAACTTGGGACACCACATCTCATAGTGGAGTGCAGGAGTTCAAATCCTGGCTGTGCTTCAGAATTCAGATCCCTGCTAATGTGTACCCTGGGAGGCAGTGGATAATAGCTTAAGTAGTTGGGTCTTTGTCACGCCTGTGGGAGACCTGGATTGAGTTCCTGGCTCCTAGGTTTGACTTGGCCCAGCACTGGCTGTTTCAGGCATTTGGGTATTGAACCAGTGGGTGGGATATTTCTTTGTCTCTCTCTCTCCTCTTTGCTTTTAAAGTAAATAAAATAAAAAAAAAACCTACCTGTAGGCAAACTCTTTATCATCACTCTTACCACAACTTACCACCACCTTTCTGGTAAGTACCAGCAGCATCTTTTCCCAGGAGTTTTGCAGTAGCTTCCAAGTCTCCTGCTTTTCCTTTATCCCATGCAGTCTATTCTCTGCACATCAGCTAGGTGGGTCTTGTTAACACACATTGGCAATTATGTCTTTTCCTGAAAACCCTACAAAGACTTTCAATTTCACTCAAAACAAAGGACACATCCTTAAAACTTTTCATAAGGGAACACCTCACTCTTTCTTACCTCTTTGACTCATCTGCTCTCCTCCTCTTTCACTGGTTCTAGGTGCATTGACCTTCACGGTCCATCTTTTCTGCCAGAAACATGCTTTTCTCAAATTTCCACATGATTAATTTCCTCCTTTCATAAAGTTCTTGCTCAAATGTCACTTTCTCAATAAGGCTTACTCTGGCCACCCTGTTTAAAATTATTACCTGTTCTATTACAGAGAATTGTCCAATCCTCTCTCCTTGGCTTATATTTTCCTATGTCATTGCTACCCTTGAATGTTCCATACCATATATGTATTTATGATATTTATTGTTTATTATCTCTTTCCCTTCCAAATTCAATAATACAGGGAGTATTTTCTTTTGCTATTGTATCCCGAGTATGCAAATGCCTGGTACACAGTACGAATTCAAGATTTCTCAAATGTTAAGTAATTGAGTTCTGCTGGCAATACTGCCAGGTGAGTATTGTAGCTGTTTCACAGCTACATACATTGAGGTGTAGAGAGGTCTTATGATTTCTTCCACTCCATACCATGAGGTAACTGCATGACCCAGAATCAAGCCATAGTCTTCCACTTTAGTGTTTCATATTGTATGTTTTTTTTTTCTTTTTAAAAAGCCTATTCCTGCTTATATGTATCAAAACTCATAATGATCAATAAGTTCTGGGTTGTAAAAGAGAATTTATCATATGCACCCATTTTCAGTTTTTGTCTGTAAGTTCAACAGAAACATGCCTAAGTGCAGTGTAATACTTTTTTCTTGATTTTGAAATTTATTTATTTTTGAAAGAGAGATGAGTCAGACAAAGAGAGAGAGAGAAAGAGAGATGTCTTCCATCTGCTGGTTCACTCCCTAAATACCCACAACACCCAGGACTGGGGCAGACCAAAGCTGGGAGCCAGAAATTCAATCCGGATCTTCCATATGTGTGACAAAGTCCCAATTACTCCAGTCATTACCTGCCACCTCCCAGGGTACACATTAGCAAGTATCTGGAGTGAGGAACAGAGCTGAGACTCAAATCCAGGCTCTCTGATGTGGGATGTAGGTTTCCCAAAGCAACATCTTTGCTACTAAGCCAAATGCCTGCACCTCTATTGTGATTCTGATTGCTATGGCCAAAGCCATAGAATGAGAATGTTTCAAAGGGAGGGTATTGCCAATGACTCAAATTTTCACTATACCTGGAAAAAAGAAGGATTTAGACAAAAGGCTATGGTTCTTTGTAATGAGTAAACAGTACAATGAGCTTTGCAAGAGTAATTTCAGTGCATTTGAGCCAAACTCAGAGAAGCAGATGAGGCAGTGAATGGAAAGTAGGTAATAGAAAAAAGTGAATTGTTGCTATTCTTCAAAAATTTTAGGGAGAAGGAGAAAGGCTGTAGTTAGACAGAAAGGAAAAATTCTTTTTTCAGATCAGTGGGACTCAATTATATTTCCAGGAAGAGAAAAAGAATATACAGGCAAGTATAAGAAGGAGTATATGGGAGAATGGAAGGGACTGCTCTCTAAGAGTGAGCTTGCTGTATAAAATGAAGCACTCACATTCACAGGATTCCTGATCATGCTGTGCTGGCTATACTGTGAGGCATGTGGTCTGTGGTAAAATAGTAATTAGTTACTCCACCACTTCACTCTTCTTTGTCTCTCAGGAGAAACTGTTTCCACTTTGCTCAGCAGCTTTTCTAAGTCACCCCTTTCCTTAGTCCTCCCACCTCAGTTCCAAATCCATCTTCTCTCTGAAACAGATCACATTGCCCATTGTCACCATGAGCAAGGGAGACCAGAGGGCATGAGCTCTTTCAGCTCATCTCTACCTTAGTTCCCACTTGCGTAATCACAGAGTTTACCTCCTATCCTCCCATCTCAATGGCAAGGTACCCAACCTTTACTGTAAGCTTAATATAGAAGCCTAGCATCTTAATCTATCCTTAAAGATATGAATTTTCTTTCATCTGAAACTCCACTCACCAAGTTCTGCATCTATAGATATAGACAAGATTTCCTATCCAAAAGGGATATTCAAACATTAAATGGAAAACATGTACTACCTTTCAATTCCACTTCCCATGAACTTTTTGAAGTACCCCTAACGAACATTCTCACAGGGTACCACTTTCCAGGTCTACCAACTGACATTTAATGATCTTTAATTGACAAGTATATATTCAATCTCTGTTGTCCAGGTTTTTGTGTTTGGTATTGATAAATTACAAAGAAAGTAATCTCGGAAATATAGATTAGGGAAGACCAAAATATATACCGATTGTAATTTTATTGAATTGTAGTCAGGCAGAATTTTTTACAGCAAAATTAGCATCTGTGGTCTGTTCTTCCCATAACTTGTTCCTGTGTGATAAAGATTCCCTTTGTTTTCCTGAAGTCATCTGAATTGGGTTTCTGTGGATTTGGAGAAAAGAAAAGTTGGTCAATAGACTCAAGTTTTAACTTAGGTGGCAGGGATATCTTCCATGGACACTGTGTATAAATAATGTGTAGACTGAATGTTAGTGACACACAGCATAGGACACTTGTTGGGATGAGGGAGGAGATGTTGGTTAGTATTTCCTAGGTAGGCACATACATGTTAGAGAACAGCAGGTAGTAAAGAGACTGGGGAAATCGCAGGAATCAGAAAATGGAAGCTGTTAACAGGCCAGAGAGTGCACTTTGTCTGTAGGCAGTGGGAGTCACATGACCAAGGCTGTGGCTCTGTGGAGGATGGCTGTGAAGGAGGCAAGTCTAACAACACCTTCAATCTCAAACCCAGTTTCTGAGTGCCAGTTCCACTTACACTTCTCAGTTTGCTCAACTTTCTTCCTGTTTTCAAAAAAATGAGAGAGCACAAGTGTATTGCTGATATTTAAAGATGGTAATCTTTAGTCTTCCTTCCCCTCAACTGTTCACATCAATATTATTAATCATATGTGTAGGAGAGTGTTTTTCCCTTTTATTCTTTCCTTTTTTATAGTTGGGAGAGGAAAACAAAATTTAGAATGAGGGTTTGGCTCAAAAGAGGAAAAATGAAACAGAAAGGAGATAACAGCATTTCCCTGCCCTCCACTCCCCTTCCCTAGGTTCCCTTGGACTGAATTTGAGCCTCTACTTGGAGAGTAAACTTTTAAGCACAGTGATGGGTGGGCCTAGGATAGACGTTTTCATTCAAGATGGTTGGAACTGGTAGTTTAAGAGGTTTTTATAAAATATGAAGTAATAGTCATCTTAAAGAGGTAATATACTTTAGAATGTTGTTCTAACCTAAATAGATTTATTGTAAATAACAATGACTTACCAGTATTGATTTAGAGCCAAGATCTAATTTACTGCACTTAATTGCTTTTTGTCTTAAAAATTATTTTTTTAATTTTATTCATTTGAAAGAGAGAGAGAGAGAGAGAGAGAGAGAGAAGAAAGGGGGGGAGAGTCAGAGAGAGAGAGTCAGGTACAGACAGTAGAGATCTCCCATTCACTGGCCCCCTCTCCAAATGTTTGCAGTGGTTGAGACTGGGCAAAACCAGAGCCAGGAGCCAGAAATCAATCCAGATCGTGGTTGGCAGGGACCCAACTACTTGAGCCATAACTCGTTGCCTCCCAGATGCACATTAACAGGGATCCAGAATCAGAAGTAGAGCCAGGACTTGAACTCAGGCACTCTCATATGGGATGTGGGTGTCCCAAGTGGCATCTTTTCTACTACAGTAAATGTCTGTCCATTTTTGTCCTTTTTTGTTTCTTTAAAAAATAGCCCCAATTTGTTACATTTATTTAAAAAAAAAACTGATGTAAAAGCTGTTTATTGTGAAATGATCTGAGTACAGACTTCTAGGTTGATTCCAATCTTTTACAATTGATTTTCATAGACCTAATTTGACAGCAAAATTTGGAGCAACCTTTCTTTGGAGGAGGTGGGTGCAGCTGCAAAAGGGCCATATGTTCTGTATCTTGCATGAGTGTCAATATCCTAATTGTGATAGTATACTAACTTAAAAAGTTCAGTTAAAAAATATTTGTTGGATGCCTATTATGTGCCAGACTTTATTACTGATACTAAGGAAAATCAGAGCTGGCTGAAAGTTAAAGCAGTGGAGACACATTTTATTCAGAACCTTTGCAATAGGGGAAAGAGATCCTAGTATAGAATTAGGTTCCACTTGGAATACAGCAGAGAGAAGTGGGGATTGATAGCCAAAGAGCAGGAGCAATCAGTGGATAGAAAACAACTAAGATAAGCACATCATGTGTTGGGGAATTCTGGTTGAACTGCTATAAGAGGATTTCTGTGGATGGAAGGCCAGGGTAATCACACCAAAGGTGGGTGATGAGGAATTTTGATCAGATATTGAGAGTGATCAGGTATTAGAGAAAGGGCTTCTTGTTAAATTGACCCCTCAGTGTTCTTGCTAAACTAGATTTTGCAAATAAATGCATAGATGGGCCTGGGAGAAATTCAGGAGTGTAACTAAAGTTAAGTGAAGAATCTTGTCATAGATACAGAGACATTGTGGTAAAAGAAGCATTAAAATCTCTACTTTCATAGAGCATGCATTCTGGTAGGGGAGAAATTTCAATGGCAAGCTCTTGGCCAGCACTCTGCCTTAGTGTGGAATCAGTGACATTCTGAAGGTTGTAAACCCCAAAGTCTTAGGATCATTCAGATACAGGATATGGTCATTGACCAGGCCCGTTCTGGTGGCAGGTGAAGTTGTTTAAAGTTGCTTTGTAGGCAGCTAGTGCTGCTGAGTGGGAGCTCAAGAATGAGAGAAGGCGCACAAAAGATGCACCATAATGGCTCCAGCTGACTTTCTGCTTTGTGGATATATTTTTAAAAAAATTGAAAGCTTTGAGGAGGAAGCTGGGGGTCTGTTGCAATCAGATGGAAGGCTGTTGAAATAATTAATGTTAGGGCTACATTTTCTGCAGTGGTTAAAAACATTACCATCTACTTTGTCCTCAGTCAGAAAAACCTTAATGTCCTTTTGTCTCTTCTCTCTCCCTTACACTTGATATCCAATTAGTACACCCAAGTTCTGTTCCTCCTCCGTTTCTCTTCAATCTTTTCCTTCCATCTGTACTTGTAGTACTAGTCAGATAATTATGATCTCTTGTCATGACTCCTCAGATCTGTTAAGTAGTTTCATTACAACTTTTGATTCATGATTTATTCTGTGTTCTGATTTTTTTAAATTAAAATCTTGGAGCTTAACTTGTGGCATATCCACTTGCAATACTGGCATCCCATATCGGTGATGGTTTGAGTCCCGAGTGTTCCACTTCTCATCCAGCTCCCAGCTAATGCACCTGAGAAAGCAGTAGAAGATGACCCAAATGCTTGGGTCCCTGCCACCTATGTGGGAGACCTGGATGGAGTTACAGAGCTCCTGGCTTCAGCATGGCATAGTCCCACTCATTGTAGCCATTTGGGAGATGAACCAGTAGATGGGAAATCTCTTTCCCTTCCTCTTCTTCTGTAACTCAGCCTTTCAAATAAATAAATCTTTAAAAAGATTTTAAAAATAAAAATTGTAGCTGGGTAAGTAGCTATTTAGGATGAGATATCTGCATCCCATACCAGAATTCCAGTTCACATTCTGGTTCTTCTGCTTTCAGTCTGTCTTCATGCTAATGTATGTTTGGAGGCAGTAGTAATGGCTCAAGTACTCAGTCCCTGCCTCTCATATGGGAGACACCAGTGGAGTTCTCGGCACCTGGTATCAAATTAGCCTAGTCATGGTTATTGCAGGCATTTGGGGGAGGGAAACAGTGGATGGAATTTGTGTGTGTGTGTGTGTGTGTGTGTTGCTCTTCCTTTCAAGTAGAAAAAAAATAAATCAATAAAAAATTAAAAAATAAAAATTGTCGCTCCCCCTCTTCATGGAGGAACGACACTAAGCCCTGCCTAGGCTTCATATCCGAGTCACGGCACCATTATGTCGCTCCCCCTCTTCGTGAAGGAACGACACAGGACCCTGCGCTGTTCTTTCGTCTGCTCGGCCCTCCCCGGGTTTGCTGCTGGTTCTTCCCGGGTTGGCTACTGTCCCTTCCACCTCCGTGGAAGGGCAGTTCCCCCTGGCCGCATTCCCCACTTCCGCAGGGGAGCGGCACACCGCCGGCCGGCTCTCTCGGGGGCTGCACAGGTGTTCCCCTTAGATGTTCCCCGTAGATGTTCCTGGTGCATGCCGTCTCTCTCCTCCTTTATAGTCCTCCTCCGCCAATCCTAACTCGGCTGCCCACACGCCGAGTACGCTGCTCTCCTCTAATCAGGAGTAGGTCCTACAGTTTATTGGTTGAACTGGAGGCAGCTGCGTAGAAGCTGTTTCCTCCTCTCCCAGCGCCATATTGTGGGAGAGCAGATGCATAGAATAAGTCTTCATTCCAGTAACTCAGTCTAGTCCGGGTTGCTCCCCACAAAAAATCATATTCCTGCTTAAGAAATTATATTCCTCCAGGCACAAATGATATAGATTGGCTTACAAAAACTTCAGTATATAAACTATCATACTTTTCTTTTTTCATAACTTTAATTTAATAAATATAAATTTCCAAAAGTACAACTTTCTGGTTATAGCGGCATTTTCCCCCCATAACCACCCTCCCACCCACAACCATCCCATCTCCCACCCCCTCTCCCATCCCATTCTTCATCATGATTCAGTTTCAATTATCTTTATATACAGAAGATCAATTTAGTATATACTAAGTAAACATTTCAACAGTTTGCACTCACACAGACACACAAAGTGTAAAGTACTGTTTGAGTACTAGTTATACCATTAATTCACATAGTACAACACATTAAGGACAGAGATCCTACATGGGGAGTAAGTGCACAGTGACTCCTGTTGTTGATTTAACAATTGACATTCTTATTTATGGCATCAGTAATCACCCAAGGCACTTGTCATGAGCTTCCAAGGCTATGGAAGCCTCCTGAGTTTGCCAACTCTGATCTTGTTTAGACAAGGCCATAATCAAAGTGGAAGTTCTCTCCTCCCTTCAGAGAAAGGTAGCTCCTTCTTTGCTGGCCTGTTCTTTCCGCTGGGATCTCACTCGCAGAGATCTTTCATTTAGTTTTTTTTTTTTTTTTTTTTTTTTCCCCAGAGTGTCTTGGCTTTCCATGCCTGAAATACTCTCATGGGCTTTTCAGCCAGATCCACATGTCTTAAAGGCTGATTCTGAGGCCAGAGTGCTGTTTAGGACATCTGCCATTCTATGGATCTGCTGAGTATCTCACTTCCCATGTTGGATCGTTCTCTCCCTTTTTTATTCTATCAGCTAGTATTAGCAGACACTAGTCTTGTTTATATGATCCCTTTGGTTCTTAGTCCTATCATTATGATCAATTGTGAACAGAAATTGATCACTGGGACTAGTGAGATGGCATTGGTACATGCCACCTTGATGGCATTGAATTGGAATCCCCTGGTATGTTTCTAACTCTACTGTTTGAGGTAAGTCAGCTTGGGCATGTCCCAAATTGCACATCTCTTCCTTCTCTTATTCCCACTCTTATATTTAACAGCGTTCACTTTTCAGTTAAGTTTCAGCACTTAAGAATAACTGTGTATTGATTACAGTATTCAACCAAAAGTATTAAGTAGAACAAAGAAAAAAAATACTAAGAGGGATAACGTATTAAGTTGCTCATCAACAGTCAGGGTGAGGGCTGATCAAGTCATTGTTTCTCATAGTGTCTCCTTGGAATTTACCCAAAGGAAATAAATTCGCAATTAAAAGAGCTGTCTGCACTTCAATGTTTATTGCAGCTCAATTCACAATAGCAAAGACATGGAATCAACCTAAATGCCCATCAGCAGAAGACTGATAAAGAAATTATGGGCTATGTACTCTATAGAATACGATACAGCAGTAAAAAAAAAAAATGAAATCCAGTCATTTGCAACAAAATAGAGGAATCTGGAAAAGATCATGTTGAGTGAAATAAGCCAGTCCCAAAGGGACAAATATCATATGTTCTCCCTGATTGGTGACAGCTAACCGACCGAGCACCAAAAGGGAAACCTGTTGAAGTGAAATGGACACTGTGAGAAACAAAGACTTGATCAGCCCTTGTGCTGACTGTCGAGGAACAACTTAATACTTTATTCCTTTTAGTATTTTTTGTTCTACTTAATGCCATTGGTTGAACTCTTTAATTAACAAACATCATCCTTTTCAAAACTATTCTGCGCATTCCCCACAACATGCCCTGCCCTATTGATGGCTGACATTTTATTTTTTTTTATTTTATTTTTTTAAACTTTTATTTAATGCATATAAATTTCCAAAGTACGACTTATGGATTACAATGGCTTCCCCCCCATACCGTCCCTCCCACCCACAACCCTCCCCTTTCCCACTCCCTCTCCCCTTCCATTCACATCAAGATTCATTTTCGATTATCTTAATATACAGAAGATCAGCTTAGTATACATTAAGTATGGATTTCAACAGTTTGCTCCCACACAGAAACATAAAGTGAAAAATAATAGATGATTTTTTTTAAATGATGATGAAATCAGAGCAGACCTATTGTCATGTTTAATCCCAGTGAGAGTCAAGTTGGGAATTGATAATTTCTTTTTTTTTTTTTTTTTTTTTTTTACAGAGGATCAGTTTAGTATGCATTAAGTAAGGATTTCAACAGTTTGCACCCCCATAGAAACACAAAGTGAAATATATTGTTTGAGTACTCGTTATAGCATTAAATCTCAATGTACAGCACATTAAGGATAGAGATCCTACATGAGGAGTAAGTGCACAGTGACTCCTGTTGTTGACTTTACCAATTGACACTCCTGTCTATGGCATCAGTAATCTCCCTATGCTCCAGTCATGAGTTTCCAAGGCTATGGAAGCCCTCTGAGTTCTCCGACTCTTATCTTGTTTAGACAAGGTCATAGTCAAAGTGGAGGTTCTCTCCTCCCTTCAGAGAAAGGTACCTCCTTCTTTGATGACCTGTTCTTTCCACTGGGATTTTAAATACCATTTCCTGAATACCTTTTGTTGGCTGATGCCTTTTCCACCCTCTGATATTTCATTCTTTCTTTCTATCTTTTAAAGATTTATTTATTTTATTTGAAATTCAGTGTTACACAGAAAGAGAATGAGAGGCAGAGAGAGAAAAAGAGGTCTTCCATCCACTGGTTCACTCCCCAGATGACTGCAATGGCTGGAGCTGCCTCTGTCTGAAGCCAGGAGCCAGGAGCTTCTGGTTCTCTCTGGATGGTGCAGGATCCCAAGGACTTGGGCCATCTTCTACTGCTTTCCCAGGCCATAGCAGAGATCTTGATGGGAAGTGGAGCAGCCCGGACTTGAACTGGTGCCCACAGAGGATCCGGCACTTCAGGTGGTGGATTTACCCACTATGTCACAGTTTCGGCCCCCACCTCAAGTTTCTACTCCATTGTTCTACTCAAGCACCAACTCATGATTTAACAACTGTCCTTATGTAACCTCTTATCTGGGACTTTCCCTAAAATCCTAAAACCTCAAAGCCAAAGAAAGGAGTCTGTCTCTTACCACAGTAGTCATTTTTGCATATCTTTTTTTCACCACTTGTCACACTGAATTGCAGGTATTTCTTGCTGGTATATCTCCACTACTATTCCCTCTAGTAGTAAGATGAGAGGGATTGGAATGTGGTTTGGAAAGTAGGGGAGGGTTGTGGGTTGGAGGGACGTTATGGGGGGGAAGCCATTGTATCCATATTCTGTACTTTGGAAATTTATATTCATTAAATAAAAGTTAAAAAAAGAAAACATTTTCTATCATATATACATATAAAATAAACACAGACTATATAAAACACACACACACACACACACAAAAAGAAAGTAGATGCTTTCTTCTAATCTTTAAGGCATGGGATTTTTTTTTTTCTCCTCTGGCATTTCTCCTTCTCTGCTTAGGCATTTCTAACCCTTGAGATATTTGATGGTTCAGCTTCTCTTGGGAGCCAAACAAGATAAAACCCAGCAGTAACTTTCTGGTTGGTGAATACATTGAGGTGCTGGAAGGGTGGTGTCAGGAAAATGGAAATTCATGCTTGCCCTCCACCACATATCTATCCCTATGCATCTCTTCCATCTGGTTATTTCAGGGTTGGATCTTTATGACAAATCAATAAATGAAGCTTTCTAGTTAAAGTTGATGTTAAGCTGAGGAGGCCACGAAAGCAAATCAGTTTTGCTTGGGCTGACAACTTTGGGCTTCTATGTCCTGAAGACAACTTCTGTTTCCAGTTGAAGAATAACTGAGACCTGATTTAACCTGTCTTAGTCCATTAATGCTTCTACAACAAGACACCTTAGACTGGGCAATTTAAAGGAACAGAAATTTTTTTTTTTTTTTTTTTCTCACAGTACTGGAGGCTGTGAAGTCCAAGATCAGGGTACCAGGATTCTGGCTTTGGCGTTACCCATACTTGGCTCTTGCAGCCAACTGGGGAGTATACCAGCAGATGGGAGAGCTCTCTGTCTGTCTCTCTTTTTCTGTCACTCTGCCTTTCAAATAAATAAAATAAATGGTTGTACAATTTGGGACATGCTCAATCGGACTTGCCCCAAATGGTAAAGTTAGAAATGTGCCAGGGGATTCCAATACAATCCCATCAAGGTTGCATGTACCAATGCCATCTCACTAGTCCAAGGGATCAATTTCAGTTCAAAATTGATCACACTGATAGGTCTAAGAGTCAAAGGGATAACACAAGCAAGACTAGTGTCTGCTAATACTAACTGATAGAATAAAAAAGGGAGAGAACGATCCAGCATGGGAAGCAGGATACACAGTAGACTCATAGAATGGCAGATGTCCTAAACAGCACTCTGGCCTCAGAATCAGCCCTTAAGGCATTTGAATCTGGCTGAAGAGCCCATGAGAGTATTTTAGGCATGGAAAACCAAGACACTCTGGCAAAAAAAAAAAAAAAAAAAAAAAAAAACACTTAAATGAAAGATCTCTGAGAGTGAAATCCCAGTAGAAAGAATGGGGCCAACAAAGAAGGAGGTACCTTTCTCTGAAGGGGGAGAGAACTTCCATTTTGACTATGACCTTGTCGGAATAAGATCGAAGTCGGCAAACTCCATAGCCTTGGCAACTCATGACTAGAGCCTAGGGTGATTACTGACACCATAAACAAGAGTGTCAAATTGTTAAGTCAACAGCAGGAGTCACTGTGCACTTACTCCTCATGTAGGATCTCTGTCCTTAATGTGTTGTTCAATGTGAATTAATGCTATAACTAGTACTGAAATGGTATTTTGCACTTTATGTTCTGTGTGGGTGCAAACTGATGAAATCTTTACTTAATATATACTAAATTGATCTTCTGTATATAAAGATAATTGAAAATGAATCTTGATGTGAATGGAATGGAAGAGGGTGTGGGAGATGTGTGGGGTGCGGGTGGGAGGGAAGTTATGGGGGGGAAGCCATTGTAATCCATAAACTGTACTGCGGAAATTTATATATTTACTAAATAAAAGTTTAAAAAAATCAAATAAATAGTTAAACATTGTACAAAAAGAGTCTACATGGAAGCTTCTCAAAGTGTATTATGTGGCACTGCAGAGAACAGAGAAGGAAAAACTAAGGTGATGTTTAAGGGTGTGTTCAGGAGGGTGTGTGTGACATTGTGGGGGAGATGAGAAGTTTTTGGAGTTTCTGGGTGTGGGAAAATTTTAAATAGTGAGAATTTTAAATAAAAGCTACTATGTACTTGTTGCTTGTACTTCATTAAATGTTTGGGGAATATGGAATGAAATAAAAAAAAAAGAAAATGATCAGGGACTGTCATTTTCTGCACATTAAACCACTGTTTGGGATGCCTGCATCCCATGTTAGAGGGCCGTTCAAGTCCTCTATGTTCTGCTTATGATTCACTCTCCTGCTAATGTGCACTAGGAGGCAGAAGATGATGGCTCAAGTTTCTGAGCCCTAGCCATGCATATGGGAGACTTACCTGCAAAGCTGGGTTCCTGGTTTCAGGCTGGCCTAGCCCTGGCTTCTTTGGACATTTGGTGAGTGAACCAGATGATACAGATCTATCTGACTCTATCGTTTTCTCTCTGTCTTTGTTGCTCTGCCTACAAGTAGATGAAAATAAATGAATAAACATTTTTTAAAAAGGATCAAATCCAGCTGCAGCCTTGCTCCACAATTCCCAAGTGGCTGGGGCCTCTCGGCAGCACCCTAGAATGTGTCTTTGTGTCTTCCAGGCTTAGAACTGATGTGGAAAAATCATCTCTGTCTTTGTCTTCCTCATTTTCTACATCTGCTGACCTTGTGCTAAGGACAGCAACAATAACTGGAGCCCCATTCCAACGTGAACGTTTTTTCTGAGGGATCTGTGCTAATCCAGGAATCACTGTACTGTGTCAGAGGTCACCTATTTTAGATCACCAGGACGAAGGACACCATTTACTGTGGTGCTTGAAGTCTCTGTAAATTTGGTTGTCATCTGCTCAGTGCTCTGAGGTTTGTTAAAATAGGAGACATGTATAATGCTCCGATTTGTCTACATTCTTATTGATAACCAAGTAGATGCCTTGTTGTCATGCTGATATATTCAAAACATGCAGCGTCAGGCAGACCTTTACACTACTCTGCAAATAGTTGTCAGAGCTTCCTGCATTTGCTGCTGCTTTTGTCATGACACATGGATAGCAGCGGATATCAAGGTCCAAGGAAGGACAGGGAGAGTACCTTGAGACATACTTTATGTTTTTATTAACACCTTAACTCACCCATCCCGCATTCATTTCAGATCTCATAATATATTTTTGTGAATATTATTACTATGGATCATTCATCACAGACATGCACACACACACATGCATATAAGCATGGAGTTTTGGTACATATATTTCTATTAAACTGAAAACCCTCAGTATAATGCATATTATTTCACAATTAAAACATTTAATATTGCTAAATTGAAGACAGAAGAAGCAGGGGAGGGAACAGGAGGTGACAAATGAAGAGGAGGAGGGAGAGTGGGAAGGCAGTGTGTAGCAGGAAGAGGGAAGGCATATGGGAAAACAGGGATACGTCAAGTTCATGGAAAATAACAAGCCAATATCTGATTGATGACAGGCGTTTGTCTCTCAATGATGTTTCAACTTAAGGAGTTCTGATAATGAGAAAGGCTGCTAACTGTCTCTTAGTGACAGAGACCCCATGTCTACAACATGGGGTCTATAAAATACTCTATAAAATTACTGACCTAGAGGAGTCCTCTAGAAGTTTGGAGCACTTTGTTGGCTCCCTTTTATTTTATCCTTTCTATTCATATTTGGCAGGAAATCTCACTCTTTGTCCCAGCCTCCCTGAAGGTCAGATTCATTTTTCAGCAGTTTCTAGAAGCTTCCTGATTATAATCACTATCACTATGGGTAAGTACAGAATTCCCTGACTGAATCAACAGTGAGTACAGATCAGAGAGCAAAGAGCCAGAGCTCACCCAGTTCCTCACTTTTGTGGCACATGTAGCAGATTTTGTGCCTCTTGCTGGTTAGAACATGAAGTGGTTTACAGTGGAAAGAACAGGGCCTTGAAATGACACAGACTTGAATTGCAATCCCCTGTTTGCAATAATGTGACCTTCTGAAAGTTACTTAACTTTTCCAAGTCTTTATGTCCTCAGCTAGATGACTGTTAGGACTGACTAAAATAGCAATGTACCATCATTAATCCTCGGGTAGCAGGTTCTATAAATGAACATTTCTTATGTATTTATATCACCCTTTGCTGACCAACATTTAGGATCTCCACTTGGACATAGACCAAATGCACAAGGTTCTGGCAAGTCTAACTGTATTTACAGTATTTATAGACTTGGGTAGTCTCTGCCAAGCATCATAACCAGTGGTGGACACACCATGCTTAGGAAGCTGTCTCAGTGAAAGGGGTAGCTCATTGATAAGAGAAATTTCAGTAGTTGCTATCACAGGGAGTGATAACAGGAAAAGGAGAAAGTGAAATGGTTGTTGTTGGAATGAGCAGGCATTACCTTCAGGCTAAAAGTAATAGCTGGAGGAAACTAAAGCCTGTTTAGAAATGTAGGATCAAGGCAGAAGAAATACCATTTTGTGCTTCTTATTACAAGCCTGCTTTTCCCCCCAGGGTTAAAACAATCTCGAAATTCCTCCTGCATAAAAAGATAATTGGCTGTGGTCAATTGTGCCCTATTCGCTGCCTTATCCCAGCATGATTTCATGTCATAACACCATAAAAGTCTGAAAAAACAACAGAAGATTTTTAAACTTCTTTCTAGTTTCTTATTCCAGAAATAATGCCATAAATTCAGCTCAGAAATATTTCCTAAATATCTGGGCTGGCTATTGTTGTGTGGCTGATGTCCTTAGCGATCACTTAAGTAACTGAAGGATGACATTGTAATTCTGACTGAAAAGTGAGATATTAGATTGACCTCATGTGATAGACAAGATTTGAGTGATTCCAGAAAAGTGGGTAAGTTGTTAATGATCATGGCTTATTCAAGGTTTAAAGACCAGGTAGTGTTTGAGCTGAAAGGAACCGAGGCAGGAGAATTAACTAAGATCTCAGTGCCCATAAACTTTTCAGTCCTTATACTTCAGGCAATTGTGAAATATGTGTTTTTGAGCAATGAAGTGCTTACTGAACGTGTACCTTCTAAGCAATAAAGAATTAACTATTCGGACCATTAGTTGGCAATGCTTTAACAACCACTGCCCTTGTGAGAAGCACAAGACCTTAGATGCCAGGGTGGACTCTGAAGCCGTCTTACAGTTCCCTGTTAATAACAGACTTTGGGAGCTACTGAGAACCCTTCTCTGCACAGTGCCCCAGAATGCGCTGGTTGGAGAAGACTTGACAGACTTCTGCTTTCATTGAGCACTTATATATTTATTTTTTGTACTTGACACTTCTTTGAAGGTTCTGAGGAACAGTAAAAAAACAGCACCTTGCAAAGATGGTGAAGTATCCATTATTTTTAATGACTCCCCAGCTCTCTCCCTTAATTACCTAACACGTTAGCTGGGATTTATTGCAGAGTAATAATAGTCATGCTTTGCATTCACATAGAGATTTCTTCCATGTAGTTCAAAACATTTGATTGATATTCCATCACTATTATCACAAAAAATAGAAATGTTGAAAAACACTCCTACAGACAAGAAAAATGTGAGGCAGCTATGTTCACATATTTTTCTGCTGTGATGTATTCTAGGGATAGTTCACAATAATAGTTAAATGTGAGGGACTCATAATAATCTTTTTTCCCTCTATATTTCACATTTTGTTTATTATACACACTTTCCATATTTGTTCATTGATTAAAAATATTTTCCCAAATACAAAGTAAGCATACTACCAAATATTGAATAATATTAATACTACCAGGAGTGCAAAATACATTGCCCATCCTAATATTTAAGTAATGGATCCAGCTGTCTTTAATGTGAGAATCCTTGCATGGTAGCAAAATATTTTGAAACTTCAACAAGGTAGTACTTATATTTTAATGTACATTCATTGGAAAAATCTATCACTGGTAAGTGTATTAATTGTACTAGAATATTTATTATGGCATACATTGTCCTAAAATATACCATGAGATAAGTGAGGATAGCTTTAATTAACCCCATTCTGTAAAGTCAAAAATTATTCACTCCATCTACATTTGATGTGCTTGTATCCATATTGTTTCAGACCTTGCAGCCCTACTGCTGCTCAGAGTTCTGCTTCCCAGTATTGGGGATGATTGATCTAAGCTATAAAATCAGTGTTTTCAGGAGTAACTGCTCATATACAGAATAATGATGTTGCACTCAAAGGAGGAACTGAGGAACGTCATTCCGCATTCAAGAGCTCCTCGTTGGTTAGTGAGCTACCCTTCAGGGTTAAAACTACTTATACATTAAAACAATGGAATTTACATGCTTCAGAGGTTTTCTTTTTCCTTATCTTGTCTGTTAGAATTAATAAGTTAGAAGCATTCAGCTCAGAATGGAGGCTTGATTGCATGCCACTTGCAAAGGATCTGAGACGTGAGGAGACTGCAGTGCAAGACACTTACAGAGTAAGCACCTTTTGGACCTGAAATTGCCTTACATTGTTTCCCTCTTTACTTTCCATCATTTATATTTAAGGTACCCTATTGCTTGCAAAGATATCCTAAAAATATTGTTTTTTATGTCTAGTCTAAAGAGGGTAATGGAAACCAAGTACTCTGTTTCCAATTTATGCTATTTGAGTAGTAAATTATAGCAGACAAGATCAAAAAGTATTGGGATTATCTTCGCTTAGGATTTATGTTGTGGTCTTCACTTTCCAGTAATAGATAATCTTAGAAAACAAGTTAAGTTTGGAAAAAGGCAATGGAATTTTGATTAGGAAGCACTTATTCTTAATTCTAGTTTGGTTTTACCTTGTAGTGCTTTGAGATGGAATTGCAGTTACCATACACAACAAAAATACAATTGTGTAACATATTTCTTTTAAGAAAATAAAGAGATTGGAAACAATGTTTTGTTTATTGGGTAAGATACTGAGAAGCAAATCCAAAATCAGTGATTGCTTCTGAGTTTGATTATATTAATTATCTCCTATTGCTTGGTTCACCACTTACAGAATGAATTTAATTATAGCCACTCTCACTTATCTCATAAGATTTTTTAGAATAATGGATGGAATACGGTCTCTGCTGTGTTATTTAGTTGGAATGTTCTGATGTTGGATTCGGGCTTGGGGAATGACAGTGCACAATATGCAGTGAGGTAGCCAGTGATCTGAGGTCGGGGAGTAGAGCAGACCATACAGGCATTTAAAGAGAAAACGTCTAAAGCTGAAGCTATTGGAGGCCCTATAAATTAGCTTCTGCTAAGTTTTTCAGTGAAATGATCATTTGACTCTAAACCCTGATTTGAAAGACAGTTATTGTTCTATTTTTTCCCTTTTTCATCTTCCACATCTAAGAAGTCTTCAGATTACATAAAAAATTTTTCCCATAATGTCACTTTCAAGTCTCTTGCATTTTCATTCACAATGCTACCACTCTAGTCCTGTCACTCCACACCTTTTTTTCTACTTTTATGCTTGAAGAGCTGTTCCCTTTTTTGAAATTAAAAGATTTTTTCTTTTTTTAAGATTTTATTTTAGTTATATAAGTTTTATGCATTTCGAATATATAGATTTAGGAACATAGTGTTACTTCCCGCCCATGCTCCAACCCTTCTTCCTCTTCCCTCTCACATTCTCACTCAATGTCTACAAAGGTCTATTTCCAGTTTACTTAATGATCATAAAGTTAATCTTATATTAAGTAAGAGTTCAACAAATAGTGTGAAGAAGAAAATACTGTTCCTCAATGGAAGAGACGAGGGCTGTAAATAATCATCGAATCTCACAATGTCATTTTTACTCCAATATGCTAGATTTTAGGTACTCTATCAGTTACTTCAGATCGAGAAAAACATGATATCTGTCTTTTTGGGACTGGCTTATTTCACTAAACATAATGGTTTCCAGTTACATCTATTTTGCTTCAAATGACAGGATTTCATTATTTTTTTTTTTTTAATTTGGCAGGTAGAGTTATAGACAGTGAGATAGAGAAACAGAGAGAAAGGTCTTCCTTCCATTGGTTCACTTCCCAAATGGCCGCTACGGCTGGCATGCCATGCCAATCCGAAGTCAGGAGCAGATGCTTCTTCCTGGTCTCCCATGCGGGTGCAGAGGCCCAAGCACTTGGGCCATCCTCCACTGCCCTCCCAGGCTACAGCAGAGAGCTGGACTGGAAGAGGAGCATTCAGGGCTAGAACCCAACACCCATATGAGATGCCGGCACCGCAGGCCAGGATTAGCCAAGTGAGCCACGGCGCCAGCCCAGGATTTCAGTCTTTTAACAGTACTACTCCATAGTGTGTATATATACCACAATTTCTTTATCCAGTCAACAGTTGATGGACCTCTGGGTTGATTCCATGTCTTAGCTATTGGGAATTGTGTTGCAATGAATATGGGGGTTACAGATAACTCTTTCAATTGCTGATGTCGTTTGGTTTGGGTAAATTCCCAAGAGTGGGCTGGCTGGATCATATGGTAAGTCTATATTCAGATTTTGGAGGTATCCCCAAACTGTCTTCTGCAATAGCCACATCTGTTGACATTCCCACCAAGAGTGGCCCAGGGTACCTTTTACCCCACATCCTCGCCAGCATATTGATTTCTGTATGAGCCATTCTAACTGGAGTGAGGTGAAACCTCATTATGGTTTTGATGTGCATTTACCTCGTATCTTTTGGTCATTTGGATTTCCTCTCTTGAAAGAATGCCTGTTCAAGTCCTTTGCTTATTTTTTAACTGGAGTGTTTGTTTTGTTGTTGTTGAATTTCTTGAACACTTCATAGAGTCTGGATGTTAATCCTTTATCCATTGGATATTTTGTAAATATTTTATCCTATGCTGTCAGTTGCATCTTCACTTTGCAGAGTGTTTCTTTTGCAGTGCAGAAGCTTCTCAGCTTGATTTCATCCCATTTGTCAATTTTGACTTTGATTTCCTGTGCTTCCAGGGTCTTTTACAGGATGTGTTTGCCTATGCCAATGTCTTGCAGGTTTTTCCCAATGTTCTCTGGTAATTTGATGGTATCAGGTCACAGATTTATGTCTTTGATCCATTTTGAACACTCCACATTTTGCAGTGGGTCTCCAGGTCTGTAAGTCTCCAGTCTTTACCTTCTTCTGATGTTTTCAGAATTCAATAAACCAATCATTTCTAATTCCTGAGCTAATCAGTTTCCTCAAAAAATGTTTGGGAATCGTCATTTGCTACCAAACAACCTTTTTAATGTACTTTGCTTCAAGTTGCCAAAAATTTGTCTAAATCCACTTTTCCAAACTCACCATTTCTTTATGTGTATACTTAGTCTAGTTGGACTGACCTCATATAGCTTCCCTTAATACCCCTTAATCCTTATGTAAAGGCTTTATTCCAGCTGCTCCTCTGCATTCAGAATTTTCTCAACTCTAACACTTTCTTCTAATTTAGTCAATGCTTTAACAATACCCCTAAAATTCTGACACTGGTGTTGTGGAGCCTGAATTGAGAGTGTACATGTCTTCCTAACTCTGGGTTCAATTACATCTCATTAGAAGTTTGAAATCAGTCATGGTAGGAATATTTGCACAATAACAATTGACAAACAAAATCAGCCCTTTCTCCCCAACTAGACACATGACCTTTAAGCTAGCACACCATCCTACTACCACTAAATCTTTGATAATTCACAGGTACCTACTAAAAATTGTTTTGAAGTTATATTTTCACTTTTATTTGAATGACAGAGAAATAGAGGAGATGAAAAAATGGAGAGAGAGAGAAAAAGAGACAGACATGAGCTATTTTCCCTCTGCTGGTTCACTCTCCAAATACCTGCAATAGTCAGGACTGAGCTGAGCTGAAGCCAGAAGCCCAGAACTCTACCTGGATCCCATTTAATGAATGGCAGCAATACAAGTGCTTGATCATCATTTCCTGCCTTCCACAGTATGTACCAGCAGGGAGCTGGAATTGGAGGTGGAACAGAGCCTCAAACCCAGGTACTTCCTCCAATGTGGGATGCAGGCATCTCATATGGTGGCTTATCAAATGCTCAACCCCATAGACTTTTTCAGACACTCATCTGAGCCTTTCTTTATGTGCTAAAATATATACTATAAAATTTTTTAAATTACATTTGACTTTACAACTTCTAAAGCTCCCTGCCCAAATCCCATATTTTCTTGTTATCTGTCTGTCTGAAGAAAAATATTGAGTAAAAACTGAGACATTTCATAAGCAACTCCTCCTGATTTTTACATCTCTCAAGATTATTGCTTGATAGAAATTCAGAAATTACAGCTTATAAATTTTTCCTTTCTACTCATCTATTGCCTAATCTCACTTGTTTTATGTACACTACAGTTTTTATGTGAATCATCTCTGTATGCTTATAGTGAATGTTAAAGAAAATACTAAATTGGCAAACAAAAAAGCGGTCTGCACCTTAATGTTTATTTCTGCTCAATTCACAATAGCTAAGACCTGGAATCAACCTTAATGCCCGTCAGCAGTAGACTGGATAAAGAAATTATGGGAGATGTACTCTATAGAATACTATACAGCAGTCAAAAACAATGAAATCCGGTCATTTGCAACAAAATGGAGGAATCTGGAGAAGATCATGCTGAGTGAACTAAGCCAGTCCCAAAGGGACAAATATCATATGTTCTCCCTGATTGGTGACAACTAAACGAGCACCAAAAAGGAAATCTGTTGAAGTGAAATGGATACTATGAGAAATGGTGACTTGATCAGCCTTTGCCCTGTTGATGAACAACTTAATACTTTATTCCTCCTAGTATTTTTTTGTTTGTTCTACTTAATACTATTGGTTGAATTCTGTAATTAATACACAGTTATTAGAATATGTATTTCACAGATATAATTGGGATGTCAGCAGAAGAGTAAGTGTTTCCACAAGCTAACAGGCATTGGCTGTTTACTATGTGTCAAACACTGGTTTTTAAAATACACTTTCTAAGTCACTCCAAGTATCAACTTTCTGACAGAGTACCATTAATGCACTCATTTTACAAATGAGAAAATTGGCTCTGGTATGATTACATGACAATACCCATTGATAATGTAGAGTGACTTTAAGCCATTCTGATTTCAAAACTCTCATCCTAACCACCATAGACCTAAATTCCACGTAAGTATAACCCTTGATTATTAGACTTCTGTTGACACATGCTAAGTATGGAAAGCTTTGATAATTAGACTTAAAATATTCAAGCCAGGCTCTTAATAATCCATCTTTTAATTAGTGAGGCTTTATTTTTCAACCTATCCTGCTGGCCTATTGTAAGGTAGAAAAAATGTTAGTCGTTTCTCTGGGTGGAGGCTTACTTTGTGCCTAACGCTATTCCAGATAATTTGGAAGTTAAAAGAAGGGGAGAAAGATCTGCTTAGCTTTCCTCAAACTTATAAACTAGAAAAATGGCAATTAACTTATATAGAACAGTAAGAAAATAATTAGGTAGTTTTTCCATGGTACTAGCTGATAGAATTTACAAGTTAGGAGATATCAGTAAAGCAAAAAACTGGTACAACTTTAAGGAAAAGTGGGAATGGAACCTCGAAGGTTGCATTTGAAAGAGAACAATGAGAATAAGTAAGTACATGACGGCAGAAAATGAACACAATATATTATAGACTATCATTTCTTTTTATCTTCATTTTTTTCTAAAAAAAGATTTATTTATTTGCATGAAAGGCAGAGAGAGATAGAGACAGAGACAGAGACAGAGAAAATTGATCTTCCATCAAGTGGTTTACTACACAAATGCCTGCAACCACCAGGTTAGTGAAGCCAGGAGCTGAAGCCAGGAGCTGAAGTCAGGAGCCAGGAATTTCATCCTGCAGTCCCACATGGGTGTCAGAGGACCAAGCACATAGGCCTCCTCCACTGCTTTCCCAGGAGCATTAAAAGGAAGCTATATCAGAAGTGGAACTGTTGGGACTGGAACTAGCACACCAATGTGAGTTGCCAGTATTCAAGTGCTGCTGCATCTTAACCTGCTGCACTACAGCGCCTGCTCTGAGATGATCATTTCTGAGGTTCTCAAATTTCAGAGGACTCAGCCTTAATCCTATCAATATCATTTGTGTAAATCACAGAATTCAAAGTTACAACTCATTTTATCTGAAATAAATGGTTTTCTTGCTGACAAGGAAAGTCAAATTAAATGCAGTGTATCCATTTTTATTTTGTTCCACTTGGAGGCACTGGCTATGCATAGCATCCATTTCCCTCTTCCTACTACTTGACTGTTTCATGGTGCCTTGCAACCAAAAGCACTAGTGCCTTTGATGGGAAGCCCCAGAGCCTTCGAGAGACTGTGCCACAGGCTGGACATTGCTATTTTTGAACTAGTTACTATCCCCTTTTTTGTCAAACTCAATTTTTGACCTTCGGGTCTGTGATCTCACACCAGAGAGACAGTCATTTTCTCCATGATGTTTTTAGTCATTTCCCCATGTGATTCATCAGGCGCCTGACTGCCCTTCTACCTTTCTCTATTTGTCTTGTTTTGCCTCTTAGACAGGATTCCCAAATTCACTCTCAGGCTGAGTTAAAACCAGTAAGTGCTTCTTTATCCGGCCTATGCAGCCCTGTCTGCTTCTGGCACATTGTTGGATAAACAAATGTTCTGTTTTAATTTACACTGACAGGTTTTTGTTAAAGGATTCCTCTCTAGAGCCAAAATGGGAGCACATGCCCTGATCTGGAAGGGCTAGCTTTCTTGTTTAGATGCTTCCCAAAGGACTTGCTTTTTTAGAGACCTCCTACACATTTCCTTCTGATATCTCTGGCTGCCTGAAGTTTTTTCAGGTCAGTGGGTTTTCTTTCTAATTAGCACTTGGAGAGACTGGGGGGAGAGTACATTGATAATCTGTATTCTTTCCCCTCATTCATGAGCATTCCCTGTACTTTCTAGTGATTTTAATTCCTGGGTACCTGGTCATAAACATGTGCAGACTTTTCCTAGGTCTTTGCTTTCTTCTTTCTCCTCATTTCCTTGGATGACAACTGCTCATCACCCTCTCGCATTTCCGCTGAAGTTCCCAATACTGCATTTGACTCTGTTATAAACTGAGCCAGAATCTTCAATCTTCAGTCTTCAAGAAATTTCATCATAAGAGTTAAGTTCATTCAAGTTGCAACAATGTCTCAAGATTCTTTGTGACAGAAGGGTCATCTGTGTGCTATATATAGCTGGTTCTTTTGTTCTGAATGGGGCACTCCAATTCTAATTCAAAACAGCTAGGTGTTGGAATGCTTTTATCAGATGTCAAACATGTATCCCTCCCAACAATGCTATTTGCAAAACAGACTTAATGCCTTATCCCTCAAGAATTCCTGGCTAGACAGCCACTTCCTGAGTTCCTGAGAAATAAATCACATGAAGATCCCAACTTTGGAATCACTTGTGCTCTCCATTTCAGTGTCACAGAGACAAATTCAATGAAATAACAGGGGTGGGTGGAGAAATACATGGACAAATGCAACAGTTAAAAACTCCTTTGTATATTATACATAAAGGATTCTTCTTCCTTGAGGTATAGCCTAACAATGCATTTGTCTGGTCAATGTTTTGCTGAGTTTTAACCTGCATTCTTGTATTTAAAGTATATCCCAAAGTGTACAGTGTCTCTATCCTCATTATGTCTAAACAACATGAGAAAATGAGCAGGAATAGGACATTTGATAACTAGAAGATTATGTTTATGTAGGTATGGTCTAGTTAGAAGTGATGGCTATACTCTAGGTATGTTGGTATTTTAAAATTAATATAGGATTTGTTTTAATACAATATAGTATGACATCTAGGCACAACAATGGCTGCTAGGTAGGGAGAACATTTGTGTGTAAATTGTACTGATTTTTTTTTTTTTATTTGAAAGGCAGAGCGATAGGGAGGGGAGTGGGAGAGAGAGAGGGAGAGAGAGAGATTGAGAGAGATTGAATCAGTCTTTTATTTGCTGGTTTACTCCTCAATTGCCCACAATTGCTGGCACTGAACAAGGTCAAGCTGGGAGCCTAGAACTCGATCTGGGTCTCCTGTGTCAGTGGCAGGGACCTAAATACTTGGTCTTTCAGTGGCTGCATCCAAGGGTGCATGCATTAGCAGGAAGGTGGAATTGGAAGCAGAGCCAGTACTTGAGACCAGGCACTCAGAGGTGGGATAAGAACATCTTGAGTGACTATTTAACTATTGTACCAAATGCTTTACCCAGGAAGAAGTTTTTGTGCCCATAGATCTCTAGAAACAAGAGGCACCTCATGTTATTCAGGGCCACATGGCCATTACATGATATCTGTGGGATGAAATGGGGGAGACAGAGTAAGAAAATTTAGGTTTGGCTAGTTTGAATAATTTTGGCATGTGCTAGAAAATAGGACATCTCCCACCTTCTCTGGTACCTTGCTCTGGAAGGTGAATACTATCTCAGAGTTTAAGAGCCAGAAAAAAGGAGATAGTTGTGTACTATATGCTCTGGATTGTTGGCTTATATATGGAAGACAGGCACCCAGTTGGGTATTTAGCTACTCTAGGAATTAACTAGGGAGAGTCAGTCCCTTCCATTGTCAGCAAGGCCTCAAGATGTCAACGTGGTCAGAATAAAAAGACATACACTTATTACTCACATAGTTGGTAAACGTGTCTTGGAAAAGCAGCACCAACAAAACACAACCCAATTTGTAGGACTTAGAGAATTCTCTAAGTGCTTCAGCAAAGCTGTGACTTAATGTAATCTGTCTCAAAGGCTAAGTTCTTTGCCATAGCTATGCAGGAGTTTTGAATCAGGGAGAAATTTGAATAGAGATGATTTTGGGGGGCTCATGGTTATTTCCAGTGTAATCACCTGGGGATCACCTAGGTGTTCAGAATGGATTTCAATTAAAATGAATGCTTATTGCTTTCCTTCCTGTGTATCATGAATCACTTTTATTTGTTGTACAAACCATTAATGCATTCACAGCTGCCTTTATAGTGATAAATTGTCACCTAATAGGGACTAGAAAATGGAAATATGGAATTAGAATTTTCCTTAAGAATTTTAAGAAATAAAGCACAGCTTGCAGAGAATTTTACTTTGACTAGCTATAAACTAAGAAAGTAAAGCAAAAATTTTTTTTGAAATCTTTAAATCATAAAATTTAGATTTTTTAAAAAAATGAAAGTTATACCTCTTTTAACTCATATTTTAAAGACATTTATAAGTAAATAGCTCAGTATCAGTATAAAATTACAAGTAACTCACAGAGACATTTTAAAAAGCTATGCTGAGTGAAATAAGCCAATCCAAAGGGACAAATATAATATATTCTCCCTGATTGGTGATAACTAACTGAGCACCAAAAAGGAAACCTGTTCAAGTGAAATGAACACTATGAGAAACGGTGACTTGATCAGCCCTTGCCCTGACTGTTGATCAACAACTTAATACGTTATCCCTCTTAGTATTTTTTGTTTGTTTGTTCTACTTAATACTTTTGGTTGAATACTGTAATCAATACACAGTTATTCTTAAGTGTTGAAACTTAACTGTAAAGTGATCACAGTTAAATATAAGAGTGGGAATAAGAGAGGGAAGAGATGTGCAATGTGGGACATGCTCAAGCTGACTTACCTCAAACAGTAGAGTCAGAAACATACCAGGGGATTCCAATTCAATCCCATCAAAGTGGCATGTACCAATGCCATCTCACTAGTCCCAGTGATCAATTTCTGTTCACAATTGATCATAATGATAGGACTACGAACCAAAGGGATCATATAAACAAGAATAGTGTCTGCTAATACTAGCTGATAGAATAAAAAAGGGAGAGAACGATCCAACATGGGAAGTGAGATACACAGCAGACCCATAGAATGGCAGATGTCCTAAACAGCACTCTGGCCTCAGAATCAGCCCTTAAGGCATGCAGATCCGGCTGAAAAGCCCATGAGAGTATTTCAGGCATGGAAAGCCAAGACACTCTGGAAAAAAAAAAAAAAAAAAAAAAAAAAAAAAAAAAAAAACCTAAATGAAAGATCTCCACGAGTGAGATCCCAGTGGAAAGAATGGGTCATCAAAGAAGGAGGTACCTTTCTCTGAAGGGAGGAGAGAACTTCCACTTTGACTATGGCCTTGTCTAAATATGATAAGAGTCAGTGAACTCAGGGGGCTTCCATAGGGCAGCTCATGACAAGAGCCTAGGGTGATTACTGATGCCATAAATAAGAGTGTCAATTTGTTAAGTCAACAACAGGAGTCACTGTGCACTTACTCCTCATGTAGGATCTTTGTCCTTAGTGTGCTGTACATTGAAATTTAATGCTATAACTAGTACTCAAACAGTATTTTTCACTTTATGTTTCTGTGTGGGTGCAAACTGTTGAAATCTTTACTTAATATATGCTAAACTGATCTTCTGTATATAAGGAGAAACGAAAATGAATCTTGATGTGAATGGAAGGGAAGAGGGAGTGGGAAAGGGGAGGGTTGCGGGTGGGAGGGACGTTATGGGGGGGAAGCCATTGTAATGCATAAGCTGTACTTTGGAAATTTATATTCATCAAATAAAAGTTAAAAAAAAAAAGCTAAAGTAAAAGAAAAATGCATATAGGAAGATTACTTTCTATTGAAAATAGTATTTACCTAATGTTGAGAGGTAGTTCTCCATGGGTTTCTCACATTGCTGTATATATTTGGGCATATGCACTACTTGTCTTTTCCTGACTGTCTTTTCAAGAATATTTGCACAAGAAATAGACTTTGAAGATAGAAATGCTATCTCTACTGGAACTAAATTTGGTCATGTTCATTGTTCCTTATAAAACATGTAGGTTTCCTGAGGCTAGCGTTCCTCTTCTGTATGCAGACCAATATGTTTATAGGCATTGACATGGCCCTATTTTTTTGTCATCCTATAAGAATTAAGACCCAGGGGTCTAGGATAGATGGCGACATTTGAGCACTGTTATTTTTGTTAACGAACAAATCATCTATTGTTAATCATTAAAGAATCTTGTGTTTTTCACCAGTATTCACAAAACTGGAGCAAGTTAGGTGGTTAGACTGCAAACTCTGTACAGTTCATTTTTAAATATTTATTTATTTATTTGAAACAGTTACACAGAGAGAGAAGGAGAGAGAGAGAGAGACAGACAGACAGAGAGACAGAGAGAGAGAGAGAAAGTCTTCCATCCATGGGTTCACTCCCCAATTGGCTGCAATGGCTGGAAATGAGCCTTTCCAAAGCCAGGAGCCAGAAGCCTCTTCTGGGTCTCCCATGCGGGTGCAGGGACCCAAGCACTTGGGCCATCTTCTACTGCTTTCCCAAGCCATAGCAGAGAGCTGGATTGCAAGTGGAGCAGCCGGCGCCCATATGAGATGCCTGCACTGCAGGCAACGGGTTTACCTACTATGCCACAGCACTGGACGCTTCTGTACAGTTCTTGATACTTAGATAAATTTTTAATATTCAAATATATATATATGTATTTATATCAGAATGCCCTTCTAGAACATTCAGAGTAGAATTGCTTATGATCTCCCAAAACTGAAAATAAATAAGCATCTCTCAACAGTAGTTATATTATGAAATTACACACAGTGTGTAAATAAGCAAGAAAATTAAAATTCTTTGCCACGTCACAGATGAATCATACAAGCATGATACTCAAAAAAGGAAACAGGGTACCAAATAATTCATCCCAACTCAAACACACAAAACTAAACTATATTTTTAGAGGTGAATACATCAATAGTACCACGAAAAAGAAGAGATATTATGATGAAATTCATTGTGGTGAACTTGTCCCATGAGCAGAGAAAAGGCTATATTTGAGAAGAGATGCATGGGGGATGCACACCAGACTAGTAGTCCTCCATGTTTTGACTTGGATGGTAGATAAATGGATGCTCACATTATAGGTATTCACCACATTATGATAATATGTTTTGTGTACCTTTTCTGAGTAAGATTTTTCTTGATAAGAGTGTTTAAAATAATTTTAGAAAGAATTCTCCAATCTACTATTTTTTGAATGATATAATCCAACAATAACAGTAAGAATGTGAACAGAGGAAATAGAGAACTTCATTTTAAGATTAATTAAGTGTTCAAAACCACTAACCAGTCAGTTTGGAATATGATTTTGTAAAAATGTTATACTTATAAATATGCCATATAGTATTAATGTGAAAGTCTCAGTGTATTTTATCATTCATTCTTATGTGTTTTCAGTAGGGTTTCTTTATTTTTACTTTTTAAAAGATTTTATTTATTTATTTGAGAGGTAGATTTGTGGAGAGAGGGAGAGACAGAGAGAAAGGTCTTCCAACCGCTGGTCTACTCACCAGATGGCCGCAACAGCTGGAGCTGGGCCAATCCGAAGCTAGGAGCGGGGAGCTTCCTCCAGGTCTCCCACATGGGGGCAGTGTCCCAAGGACTGGGGCCATCTTTTACTGCTTTAATAGGCTATAGCAGAGAGCTGGATCAGAAGTGGAGTGGGAGGTACTCTAACTGGTGCCCATATGGCATTCCAGCACCACAGGCAGAGGCTTAGCCCATTATACCATGGCACTGACTCTTCAGAAGGGTTTCATCTTGGGAATAAGAACTATAAATGTAGACACAGGGAATACATCTCTTTGAAGTGCTTTACAGAAGAATATAAAGTGATAGTACCTATTCTCATGAATATACTGAGATCATCCCATAACTTTTCCATGGTTATTTACTGTTTGAGTAAAAAGTGACCCGTTAACAAAGTAGGCATTTGGAATTATTGGTGCCATCTCCATGTATTATATTTTTTGAAAGAACAGAAAATATATGTTAATTCGATAAAATGTATGTAGTGGTCAAGAAAAATTTTGTTTTTCTGCTCCCTCATGTTCATCCCTATGTATTAAATATTAATATTTCTTTGATCTGCTAATATATGCATCTCTAATGCATCCTCTTTGCTGATCATAGCATTCCTTGCCATTTATTAGAAGAAAATACAGGAAATGTACTCTTCTCAGTCTTAACTCTTTTTAAAGCAAAGAGTTTTTCCTTACTTTTCAATAAAATATAAAAAGGAACAATAAAAGTAATAATCATGGGGTGATGTGGCAGTGTAGTGTGTTGAATAGCTGAAACAAAAGAGCTTTATTTATGTTTCAAACGACTTGAAATCCTTCCACCATATAGCTTGTTACAAATTGTACTGCAGGAGTGGGGAATTTGGGGTAGTGGATAAGATCTCATTTGGGATGCCAGCATTCCATATTGGAGTGCTTGGGTTTGAGTCCCAAGTATCTGTTCCTCATTCCAATTTCATGCTAATGCACACCCTGGGAGGCAGAAAATGATGATTCAACTACCTGGGTCCCTACCACTCATTTCGAGATGCAGGGATGCACACCAGGTCCATAAACCTCCATGTTTTGACCTGGATGGTAGATAAATAGATGTTTACTTTATAGGTAGTCACCATACTATGATATTGTGTTTCATGTACCTTTTCTGAATGTGATTTTTCTTTGTAAGTGTGGTTAAAATAAGTTTAGAAATAATTCCTCAATGTATTATTCTTTTTTTTTTTTTTTTTTTTTTTTTTTTTAAACTTTTATTTAATGCATATAAATTTCCAAAGTACGACTTATGGATTACAATGGCTTTCCCCCCATACCGTCCCTCCCACCCACAACCCTCCCCTTTCCCACTCCCTCTCCCCTTCCATTCACATCAAGATTCATTTTCGATTATCTTAATATACAGATCAGCTTAGTATACATTAAGTATGGATTTCAACAGTTTGCTCCCACACAGAAACATAAAGTGAAAAATAATAGATGATTTTTTTTAAATGATGATGAAATCAGAGCAGACCTATTGTCATGTTTAATCCCAGTGAGAGTCAAGTTGGGAATTGATAATTTCTTTCTTTTTTTTTTTTTTTTTTTTTTTTTTTTTTTTACAGAGGATCAGTTTAGTATGCATTAAGTAAGGATTTCAACAGTTTGCACCCCCATAGAAACACAAAGTGAAATATATTGTTTGAGTACTCGTTATAGCATTAAATCTCAATGTACAGCACATTAAGGACAGAGATCCTACATGAGGAGTAAGTGCACAGTGACTCCTGTTGTTGACTTTACCAATTGACACTCCTGTCTATGTCTATGGCATCAGTAATCTCCCTATGCTCCAGTCATGAGTTTCCACAAAAACAAAACCAACAACCCACTTAAGAGATGGGCCAAGGACCTCAATAGACATTTTTCAAAAGAGGAAATCCAAATGGCCAACAGGCACATGAAAAAATGTTCAAGGTCATTGGCAATCAGGGAAATGCAAATCAAAACCACAATGAGGTTTCACCTCACCCCGGTTAGAATGGCTCACATTCAGAAATCTACCAACAACAGATGCTGGCGAGGATGTGGGGAAAAAGGGACACTAACCCACTGTTGGTGGGAATGCAAACTGGTCAAGCCACTATGGAAGTCAGTCTGGAGATTCCTCAGAAACCTGAAGATAACCCTACCGTTCGACCCAGCCATCCCACTCCTTGGAATTTACCCAAAGGAATTTAAATTGGCAAACAAAAAAGAGGTCTGCACCCTAATGTTTATTGCAGCTCAATTCACAATAGCTAAGACCTGGAACCAACCTAAATGCCCATCAACGATAGACTGGATAAAGAAATTATGGGATATGTACTCTTTAGAATACTATACCGCAGTAAGAAACAACGAAATCCAGTCATTTGCAACAAAATGGAGGAATCTGGAACACATCATGCTGAGTGAAATAAGCCAGTCCCAAAGGGACAAATACCATATGTTCTCCCTGATCGGTGACGACTGACTGAACACCAAGAGGGAAACCTGTTGGAGTGAGGTGGACACTATGGGAAATGGTGGCTGGATCAGCATAGCCCTGACTGTTAATGAACAACTAAATACATTATCCCTCTTAGTAGTTTTTTTATCTGTTCTACTTAATATGACTGGTTTAGATCTGTAATTGATGCACAGTTATTCTTAAGTGTTGAAAATTAACTGAAATGTGATCCCTGTTGAACATGGTGGTGGGAATGGGAGAGGGAAGAGATGTATAATTTGGGACATGCTCAGGCTGACTTGCCCCAAGTGGTGGAGTTGGAAGCATACCAGGGGATTCCAATTCAATCCCATCGAGGTGGCATGTACCAATGCCATCTCACTGTTCCAGGTGATCAGTTTCAGTTCACAGTTGGTCATGGTGAAGGGACTGGGAGTCAAAGGGAGCACATAGACAAGTCTAGTACCTGCTAACGCTAACTGATGGAGTAAATAAAGGGGAGAGTGATCCAACATGGGAAGTGAGATACTCAGCAGACTCATAGAATGGCAGATGTCCTAAATAGCACTCTGGCCTCAGAATCAGCCCTAAAGGCATTCGGAGCTGGCTGAAAAGCTCATGAGAGTATTTCAGGCATGGAAAGCCAAGACACTCTGGCAAAAGATCTCTGCGAGTGAGATCCCAGTGGAAAGAACAGGCCATCAAAGAAGGAGGTACCTTTCTCTGAAGGGAGGAGAGAACCTCCACTTTGACTATGAGCTTGTCTAAACAATGTATTATTCTTTGAATGATATAATCCAATATTAATAGTAAGAATGTGAGAAAAATAGAGAACTTCATAGTAAAGATTAATTAAGTCTTTGTAACTACTAAACAGTCAGTTTTTAATTCTTTGGAATTTGATTTTGTAAAAATTTTACTCATAAATACATCATAGTGTTGATGTGGAAGTCACAGTGGGTTCACAGAGGAGTGAACCATGGATGGGAGATATTTGCTCCCTCTCTCTCTCTCTCTCTATCTGTGTGTGTGTGTGTGTGTGTGTGTACTTCTGTTTCTCTACATTTCAAATAAATAAAACAAGAAAATTAAAACTGAAATACTTCAACATGTAGAAGAAAAATTATAACAAAAATATATCACAAATTCATGGATCAATCGCGGAGGGTGTTCTGGGGAGGAGGAAATGAAAGCCACGCCAACAGAAAGGACTAACACAAGGCTACAGGATTATCAGCAGATTCAGCCCCAAGAAATCAGGAATCAAACACAAGTCCAAAGCTCTTTTCTCAACTCAATTTTATGACACTCTCTTTCAACCTAAAGCCATCATTACTTTTGGAAAAATTTTCTAGGACACCTTGCTCCCTGACTTCCATTGGCTTCAACTCAGCCTCCTTGTGCTTGTCTACAGAAGTTAAATTCACAACTCTAATTTCACTCTTGGGCCCCCTCCCTGGGTATAGGAAGAAAGAATGAGAGATTGGTAGAAACTTGTGGTCTGATTTTTTTTATTATGATAAACATGGGCAACTAAAACAACAGAAGATTCAGCAACAGATGGATGCAAAATACCCTTCATATTCAATATATTCAGAAACAGAATTAATTTTTAATACCACATATTAGCAACCACCTAATACACAGACAATCTCCTTGCAATTCCTTCCAGTAAAAAAGTTACTGCTGATGGACTACATAGAAATTAGTCATCTTAATCCAAAAGAAAGTGTTTTCCTATCTTTTCCTGGGATAGGCATTTTGGTTTGAATTTTACTACCATGTATTTATAAGACACTCAATAACTGTTTGCTCTATTAGGATATGGATGAGTGAATGAATCATGGTATAGTAGAAGAAAGCACTGGACTGGAAACAAGAGAAATTGAAATTTGATTCTTAGCTTTTTTTGGCTAACAAATGATGCGAGTGTAAATAAATCATTGACTGTCTAAGTTTAATTTTATTAATTTGTATAATAAACAAATAAATAAATGAATCTGATGACCACTGAGATACTTTTAGTCAGCTGTGTGTTCCTCAGATTCTGTGAATGGTGAATTATACTCTATCTTCAATGATTCAGAAAAAAGAGAATGATTAAGTTTTTAATTCAGTGGTTGCAATAGGGTATATTCTTCACTATCTAAAGGTTAGTTACCTGACACTTAGTAGTAGGTATGATTTATAGAGCCCTTAATATGTTTCAACTACTATACTAAGTACTTTACAAATACTTTGTCATTTAGTCCATTATGACATAATTAAAATCATATTGTAGATAAACTCAGGTCTTGAACGTTTGAAGAACTTGACTAAAGGCCAGCAATTTTTCCTGCTTGATAACATATGACCTTGATTGTATAACTGTGGAGGCTGTGCTTTTAATTACTGAATCCAAGTGGGACTTGATAATAAAGGATCATCAGGTCAAATCTTTGGGTCAAGATAAGAGGGTCTGAGGTGTCTGTAACATTTTCAAAAATTGTTTTATTTCAAAGGTATAAATAGTTATATTCTTGTTGTGAAAATTAGAACAATTCATGAAAAAATGTGAGGTGTGCTCCTTACCCACCCATCTACTCTCACTCCGTTCCCCTAAGTGTAGTCACCATCTGCAGACTGTAGGTTAATGGTAATGTCGGTGACTATCAGAAGACTCAAAAAGCCCTCTAAGGAGATTATGATGTTCTGATTCTTGATCAGAGTGCAGGCTGTCCAGATGTGTTTATTTTCCAAAAATAAATCAAGCTATATATTTCTGATTTGTACATTTTTGTGTATGTGCACAATATTCCAATGAAAACTTTTTGAAGAAAAGAGGATGAAGCACAAGCAAAATACACTGTTATCTCAGAACCTCCCTTTTGGAAAACAATGAAAATGGATTTGGGGACTGGCTAAGAGGACACTGCAAGAAGTCCTGAAAAAGGATGATGACTGCCCAAACTAAAATTCTCTGTGGTTACTATGATGAAATACACATGTCCTCTCATGACCCAGGGATTCATTAGAGAAATGCAAGAGTGACATAACTTCGGCAGTCCTCCAAGAGTGGTTCTGCCAATCTCTCTCTGTATGTAAGAATTAAACAGAAGGAATTTTGGATTAGCAATTTTAAGTGCACAAATTCTGTATGTGCTAGACAGTTAATTGGTATCATTATGACATTTAAGCATTAATGAGGACTATCTCATCACCTCTACTCTTTCAAGAATGTCCACAGCCTACCCTGTGTCACCTCTGGCCCCAAGACTCCTTGGTAGTGAGATGTATCTCTGCCAGGGCAATGCTGTGTTATAAGGTGTGAACTGGAGTCTTCCCTCTATGACAAGGAACTCCTGCCACACAGACGTTCCTGTCACAAGCAGCACATGAGTACAAAGAAAAACAATTCTTAGAAAAGGAGACTCCTATGCTAGAAAAACTGCGTTTTCCTAAATGGATCCTTGACTTCTTGCTCGAGCTGGGAACAGATCTATAAAATGTTAGTTAAAAGGTACCAAATGGCTTGTGGGGCTGAAGCACTGCTGCGGGCTCCTCTCTTTTCTACTTGCTGCATACAGCTTAGCAGTAAAGGCAGAATGTACATTTGTACACAGCACTCATGTTTCACTTGAAGACTGCTTGCTCATTGATGGGTATGCACCTGATGAAATTCTATAAACAGGCCAAGCAAATCCCAGGGTAGCCCAGATTCAACAGATAGGTAAATAGACACCAACATTTGGTGAAAAAGTGGTAAACCACAGCG
Organism: Oryctolagus cuniculus; assembly: GCF_964237555.1. Classification (NCBI taxonomy): domain Eukaryota; kingdom Metazoa; phylum Chordata; class Mammalia; order Lagomorpha; family Leporidae; genus Oryctolagus; species Oryctolagus cuniculus. The sequence goes on from NC_091435.1 coordinate 48,701,749, forward strand.
CAAAAGGCCATGCATCTTATATTGGGAAAACTTTATGGTCATATTTCTTAATCTACAAAAAATATACAGAAATGGTTAGGGGAATAGCTACGCTTACATCCTGCAGTCTTCTTGTAGAAACATTACTGGGAAACCCAGGGCTTGCAGTTTTTAAAAAAGAAGCTGGTATGTATTTAAGAGAAAATTCTTAGAAAGCTGAAGCCATTGTGTTGGTGGAGAATAAAGACATTTATGGAGTTGGATAATTTTCACATATGCTGAGTGAATCCCTTCATGATTAATCTTCTTCCATTATGAGTAGATATTCAGTTTTTGTTAGTGCTTGATGATTTTGTAAAAGTTTATTAATTCCTAATCAGTATTTCCCCAGAGTGTAAGGTGGAGCAAAAGGAAGGATATAGAATGAAGTATCTGGGCTATACTGGCAAGTCAATTGTGATGTAGAACCAGTATTTGATAGAATCACATGTGATAAGATAATTAATATTCCCTACAACAATGTTCAGTAAGAACAAAAATGTATTTTAGAAATTATATACTTTTTGGAAAATTGTTTCACTTGTTACATTTCTCCTGCATTTCAAGATTTTCACTTATGTTATCTCTAAATGTTATAGCAATAATAAAAAGTATCAGCTCCTATTTTGTAGGTGACAAAACTGAGACCTAGAAAAGATAGGAGAATTTCCCACAGCCAAAAATTAAGGTCTGTACTACCAGATGCCTATTCAAGATCAATTTTCTATGAGCAATGGAGCCTCAACTTTGTTGGAGGTGGCAATGCATTTTGCCCAAACAATTTTTCATTGTTTTCTTTGCATAGCCAATAGAAACTATTTGGCTGATAAAATATAGCTGCAAGTTGTTGCATATGGCTTCGGGAAAGGCACTTTTTTCAAAATAGGATTTAGATAATATGAACATCATTGCCATTTCTGTTGCCTGGAACAATGTCCATAAAACTAGAATGGTAGGATAGAGACTTGGAAGAAGTATGAGTCCCAGAGAAGTTGTGGAGATGTTTTCCAGCTTTTATATGAAAGAAAAATAAAACTGTCATCTTTCTTATGCCAGGATTATTTTTCTTTTTTATTTAAATTTTTATTTATTAATATAAAGAGAACTGATTTCATATATTGCATAGACATGATTCTATTAATATGATGATCCTTTCCTTCGTCCCCCACTCCTCTTCCTGTTCTATTAAAAGTATTTTTATGTGATAACATACTTTCAATTTACTTCATAATCACAGGCTTAATACTCACTTTTTTGGTAATTTTTAAAATCTTGTTTATACAGATTTGGAACATGATACTCCCCCCGCCACTTCCCTCCTACCTATACTCTCCCCTTTCTTCCTTCTCCCTCTTCCTTTCCTGGCTTAATGCCAGCTCATTTAAATAAAGAATTCTGGAAGTTAAAAGTAGACCACAGTTCTACAAGGGCTATAAACACTAATATCATAACATGTTAAATTTTCTCATATACATTATTTTTGTACTCTATATATTAGCTACCACAAATCAGAAAAAAATGTATGATATCAGATTCTTGGGTCTTATTTCACTAAGCAAAACAGTCTCTAGTTACATCTACTTTGTTTCAAAAGACAGGATTTCATTATATTTTTATAGCTCAGTAGTATTACATGGTGTTTAAATACCACATTTTTTAAATCAAGTCATTAGTTGATGGACACCTGGGTTGATCTGATATATTTTCTATTGTGAATGAGAAGCTATAAACATGTGGATACAGATAACACGTTCATGTACTGATTTCATTTTCTTTGAATAAATTTCCAGGAGTGTGAGTGTTGGATGATGTGATAGATCTGTTTTCAGATTTCTGAGGAATCTCCATACTGTCTTTCATAATGGTTGTAGTTGTTTACATTACCACCTACAGTAGATTACAGTACATTTTTCTCTATATTCTTAGAAGAATTTTTTTAACTTTCATTTAGACTATAAATTTCCAAAGTACAGCTTATGGATTAAAATGGCTTTCCCCCCAATAACTTCCCTCCTACTGGCAACCCTCCCTTTTCCCACTCCCTCTCCCCTTCCATTCACATCAAGATTCATTTTCGATTCTCTTTATATACAGATGATCAGTTTAGTATATATTAAGTAAAGATTTCAACAGTTTACACCCATACAGACACACAAAGTGAAAAATGCTGTTTGAGTACTAGTTATAGCATTAAATCACAATGTACAGCATATTAAGGACAGAGATCCTACATGGGGAGTAAGTGCACAGTGACTCCTGTTGTTGACTTAACAAATTGACACTCTTGTTTATGGCATCAGTAATCACCCTAGGCTCTTGTCATGAGTTGCCAAGGCTATGGAAGCTTTTGAGTTCACTGACTCTTATCATATTTAGAGAAGGTTGTAGTCAAAATGGAAGTTCTCTCATCCCTTCAGAGAAAGGTACCTCCTTCTTTGATGACCCGTTCTTTCCACTGGGATCTCACTTGCCGAGAGCTTTCATTTAGGTCATTTTTTTTTTTTTTGCCAGAGTGTCTTGGTTTTCCATGCCTGAAATACTCTCATGGGCTTTTCAGCCAGATCTGAATGCCTTAAGGGCTGATTCTGAGGCCAGAGTGCTGTTTAGGACATCTGCCATTCTATGAGTCTGCTGTGTATCCCACTTCCCATGATGGATCGTTCTCTCCCTTTTTTATTCTATCAGTTAGTATTTTCAGACACTAGTCTTGTTTATGTGATCCCTTTGACTCTTAGTCCTATCATTATGATCAATTGTGAACTGAAATTGTTCACTCGGACTTGTGAGATGGCATTGAATTTGAATCCTCTGGCAGCTTTCTAACTCTACCGTTTGGGGCAAGTCAGATTGAGCATGTCCCAAATTGTACATCTCTTCCCTCTCTTATTCTCACTTTTATATTCAACAGGGATCACTTTTCAGTTAAGTTTCAACACTTAAGAATAACTGTGTATTAATTACAGAATTCAACCAATAGTATTAAGTAGAACAAACAAAAAAATACTAGGAGGGATAATGTATTAAGTTGTTCATCAACAGTCAGGGCAAGGGCTGATCAAGTCACTGCTTCTCATAGTGTCCATTTCACTTCAACAGGTTTCCCCTTTGGTGCTCAGTTAGTTGTCGCCGATCAGGAAGAACATATGATATTTGTCCCTTTGGGACTGGCTTAGTTCACTGAGCATGATGTTTTCCAAATTCCTCCATCTTGTTGCAAATGACCGGGTTTCATTGTTTTTGACTGCTGTATAGTATTCTATAGAGTATATGTCCCATAAATTCTTTATCCAGTCTACTGTTGACGGGCATTTAGGTTTATTCCAGGTTAGCTGTTGTGAATTGAGCTGCAATAAACATTAATGTTAAGACAGCTTTTGTGTTTGCCAATTTCATTTCCTTTGGGTAAATTCTAAGGAGTGGGATGGCTGGGTTGAGTGGTAGGGTTATATTCAGGTTTCTGAGGAATCTCCAGACTGACTTCCATAGTGGCTTAACCAGTTTGCATTCCCACCAACAGTGGATTAGCGTCCCTTTTTCCCCACAACCTTGTCAGCATCTATTGTTGGTAGATTTCTGTATGTGAGCCATTCTAACCGGGGTGAGGTGAAACCTCATTGTGGTTTTGATTTGCATTTCCCTGATTGCTAGTGATCTTGAACATTTTTTTCATGTGCCTGCTGTCCATTTGGATTTCCTCTTTTGAAAAAAGGTTCTTGGCCCATCTTTTAAGTGGGTTGTTTGTTTTGTTGTTGTGGAGTTTCTTGATCTCTTTGTAGATTCTGTTTATTAATCCTTTATCTGTAGCATAGTTTGTAAATATTTTTCCCATTGTGTTGGTTGCCTCTTGACTCGCCTGACTGTTTCTTTTGCAGTATATAAACTTCTCAATTTGATGCAATCCCAATAGTTAATTTTGGCTTTGACTGCCAGCGCCTCTAGGGTCTTTTCCAGTAAGTCTTTGCCGGTGCCATTATCTTGCAGGGTTTCTCCAATGTTCTCTCATAATTTGATGGTGTTGGATCATAGATTTAGTTCTTTAATACATGTTGAGTATATTTTTGTGTGAGGTGTAAGGTAGGCGTCTTGCTTCATGCTTCTGCATGTGGAAATCCAGTTTTCCCAGTACCATTTGTTGAATAGACTGTCCTTACTCCAGGGATTGGTTTTAGATCCTCGATCAAATATGAGTTGGCTGTAGATGTTTGGGTTGATTTCTGGTGTTTCAATTCTGTTCCATTGGTCTATCCATCTGTTTCTGTACCAGTACCACGCTGTTTTGATTACAACTGCCCTGTAGTATGTCCTGAAATCTGGTATTGTGATGCCTCTGGCTTTGTTTTTGTTGTACAAGATTGCTTTAGCTATTTAAGGTTTCCTGTGTATCCATAAGAATTTCAGCATCATTTTTTCCAGATCTGAGAAGAAGGTCTTTGGTATCTTGATTGGTATTGCATTGAATCTGTAAATTGCTTTTGGGAGAATGGATATTTTGATGATGTTGATTGTTCCAATCCATGAGCATGGAAGATTTTTCCATTTTTTGGTATCCTCTTCTATTTCTTTCTTTAAGGTTTTGTAATTTTCATCATAGAGATCTTTTTTTTTTTGAAAGGCAGAGTGGACAGTGAGAGAGAGAGACAGAGAGAAAGGTCTTCCTTTTTGCCGTTGGTTCACCCTCCAATGGCCGCAGTGCTGATCCAAAGCCAGGAGCCAGGTGCTTCTCCTGGTCTCCCATGGGGTGCAGGGCCCAAGCACTTGGGCCATCCTCCACTGCACTCCCGGGCCATAGCAGAGAGCTGGCCTGGAAGAGGGGCAACCGGGACAGAATCCGGAGCCCTGACCGGGACTAGAACCCAGTGTGCTGGCACCGCAAGGGGGAGGATTAGTCTATTGAGCCGCGGCGCCAGCCTCATCATAGAGAACTTTAACATCCTTGGTTAAGTTTATTCCAAGGTATTTATTGTTTTTGTAGCTATGGTGAATCGGATTGATCTTAGAAGTTCTTCCTCAGCCATGGCATTGCCTGTGTATACAAAGGCTGTTGATTTTTGTGCATTGATTTTATATCCTGCTACTTTGCCAAACTCTTCTATGAGTTCCAATAATCTCTTAGTAGAGTTCTTTGGATCCCCTAAATAAAGAATCATATCATCTGCAAAGAGAGATAGTATGACTTCTTCCTTCCAAATTTGTATTTCTTTAATTTTTTTTTCTTCCCTAATAACTCTGGCTAGAACTTCCAGTAGTATATTGAATAGCAGTGGTGAGAGTGGGCATCCCTGTCTGGTACCAGATCTCAGTGGAAATGCTTCCAACTTTTCCCCATTCAATAGGATGCTGGCCATGGGTTTTTCATAAATTGCTTTGATTGTATTGAGGAATGTTCCTTCCAAACCCAGTTTGCTTAGAGTTTTCATCATGAAAGGGTGTTGTATTTTATCAGATGCTTTCTCTTCATCTATTGAGATATTCGTATAGTTTTTCTTTTGCCGTCTGTTAATGTGGTGAATCACATTGATTGATTTGTGAACATTGAAGCATCCCTGCATACCAGGGATAAATCCCACTTGGTCTGGGTGGATGATCTTTCTGATGTGTTGTTGTATTCTATTGGTGAGAATTTTATTGAGGATTTCTGCACCTATGTTCATCAGGGATACTGGTCTATAATTTTCTTTCAGTGCTGCATCTTTCTCTGGCTTAGGGATTAAGGTGATGCTGGCTTCATAGAAAGAATTTGGGAGGATTCCCTCTTTTTCGATTGTTCTGAATAGTTTGAGAAGAATTGGAGTTAGTTCTTCTTTAAATGTCTGGTAGAATTCAGCAGTGAATCCAACTGGTCCTGGGCTTTTTTTTTGTTGGGAAAGCCTTTAATTCTGTTTCAATTTCTTTCTCAGTTATGGGTCTATTTAGGTTTTCTATGTCTTCATGATTCAATTTAGGTAGGTTGCATGTGTCCAGGAATCTATCCATTTCTGATATATTTCCCTGATGCTGCCAAACAACTTTTTGTAGTAATTTCTGATGATTCTTTTTATATCTGTGGTGTCTGTTGTTACATTTCCTTTTGATCTCTGATTTTATTGAATTTGGTCTTTTCTTTTTTTAGTGAGTTGAGCCAATGGTGTGTCAGTTTTATTCATTTTTTCAAAAAACCAACTCTTTGCTTGGCTGATTTTTTGCAATGTTTTTTTGGATTCAATCCTGTTGATTTCTTTTCTGATTTTAATTATTTCTCTTCTCCTACTAGATTTGGGCCTGGTTTGCTGCAGTTTTTCTAGATCCTTGAGATGCATTGAAAGCTCATTTATTTGGTACCTTTCCAATTTCTTGATGTAGGCACCTATTGATATAAACTTTCCTCTCAACACTGCTTTTGCCATATCCCATAAGTTTTGATATGTTGTGTTATTATCCTCATTTACTTCCAGAAAGTTTTTGATTTCTCTTTTGATTTCTTCTATGACCCAGTGTCCATTCATGAGCATTTTGTTCAGTCTCCATGTGTTTGCATATGCTCTAGGGATTCCTGAGTTGCCAATTTCCAACTTCATTCCACTGTGGTCTGAGAAGCTGCATGGTATGATTCTAATTATTTTTAATTTGCTGAAACTTGCTTTATGGCGTAGATTGTGATCAGTCCTAGAGAAGGTTCCATTTACTGCTGAGAAGAATGTAAATTCTTTAATGTAGGATTGAAAGTTCTGTAGATATCTGTTAGATCCATTTGGGCAATAGTGTCGATTAAATCTGCTGTTTCCTTGTTGATCTTCTGTCCTGTTGATCTGTCTATTTCTGAGAGTGGAGTATTGAAGTCCCCCAGTACTATTGTATTGGAATCTAAGTCTCCCTTTAATCCGTTAACATACATTTTAAATAAACCGGTGCCCTGTAATTAGGTGCATATACATTTATAATAGTTACATCTTCCTGTTAAATTGAACCCTTAATCATTATATAGTGCCCCTCTTTGTCTCTCTTAACAGTTTTTGTATTAAAGTTTATTTTGTCTGATATTAATATGGCTACACCTGCTTTTTTTTGGTTTTTGTTGGCATGGAATATCTTTTTCCAACCTTTCACTTTCAGTCTGCATGCATCTTTGTTGGAAAGATGTGTTTCCTGTAGGCAGCAAATAGATGGGTTTTGTTCTTTAATCCATTCAGTCAGTCTGTGCCTTTTAACTGGAGAGTTGAGTCCATTAATGTTCAATATGACTATTGATAAGTAGTGACTTTGCCCTGCCATTTTCCCAAAGATATTTTCTAGTATATGCTTTGAGCTTCCTATGATCTTTTACTGGTAGGTTTTCTTCCTTTACCTTCTTTCATATTGATGGCCGTGTTTCTGTGTTTCTGTGTGTAGTACATCTTTAAACATTTTTTTGCAGGGCTGGATGAGTAGACAAATTCTTTCAATTTCTGTTTGCTATGAAATGTCTTTAGTTCACCTTCATTCACAAATTAGAGCTTTGCAGGATGTAATATTCTGGGCTGGCAGTTCTTCTCTCTTAGTACCTGGGCTATATCTCGCCATTCCCTCCTAGCCTGTAGGGTTTCTGATGAGAAGTCAGCTGTGAGAGCAGAATTTTATTTAAACTTTTGGATGGCAGTCATTCTAATTAAGGTAAGGTGGCATCTCATTGTAGATTTTATTTGAATTTCCTTGCTGTCTAATGATCCTGAGCACATCATTCATGTGTCTGTTGGCCATTTATATTTCATTCTTTGAAAAATGCCTGTTCATGTCCTTTGCTCATTTCCTAACTGGATTTTTGTTTTGTTGATTGATCTTTTTATCTACTTATACATTCTGGATATTAATCCTTTATCAGATTAGGATTGCAAAATTTTGTGCAAAAATTTTCTCCCATTCTGCCCTTTAACTTTGCTGAGTGCTTTCTTTCTTGTGCAGAAGCTTTTTACCTTGATCTAATCCCGTTTGTCTATTGGTTTTATTGCCTGTGCTTCCAGGGTCTTATCCCAAGAAATCTTTGCGTATGCAAATGTCTTGCAGTGTTTTCCCTCCAGTATTTTTTTTTTAATTTATATGTATGATACATTTCAAATCAATTTTTTCTCTAAGGTATGATTACAGATGTCTTATTGGTCTAACCTAATTTTTAAAAATTATTTATTTATTTATTTAGAAAGGTGGAGTTACAAAGAGAGAAAGAGAAACAGAGAGAGAGAAAGAGAGAGAGAAGGAGAGAGATCTTTCATTGCTCGTTCACTCTTCAAATGCCTGCAATAACTAGGGCTGGGCTGTGCTGAAAGGAGGGACTAGGAGCTTCTTCCAGATCTCTCATATGGATGCAGGGGCCCAAGGACCTGGACAATTCTCTGCTGCTTTCCCAGGCCATTAGCAGAGATCTGGATTGGAAGCAGAGCAGTCAACTCAAACCAGAGCCCATCAGTGATGCTGGTACTGCATGTTGTGGTTTAACCCACTGCACCACAGTTCCAGCCTCTCTTCATATAATTGAAGGAATCAGGTGATAGATTTAGATCTTTGACCCACTGTAGGTTGATTTTTGTATAAGGTGTAAGATAGGCGTCTTGCTTCATGCTTCCGCATGTAGAGATCTAATGTTCCCTGCACCGCTTGCTGGAAAGACTGTCATTTCTCTAGGTAGATTTTAGCTTGTTTGTCAAAATTGATTATAGATGCATGCATTTATTTATTTATTACTGATTTAATCTCCATCTTGTTTATGAGTCTATGTAGGTTTTCTATTTTTTCCAAAAATTGTATGTGTCAAGAAATTTAACCATTTCTTGTTTTTTAGATTTTTTAGCATATATGCTGTTTGTAATAATTTTAGATGATTCTTGTTTTTCTGTGGCAGTTGTAACGTCTCTATTTTCATCTTTGATTTTATTAATTTGGGTCTTCTCCTCCTTCCCCTATTTTTGGTTAGTTGTGCAAATGGTTGATGAATTGTATATTTTTTTCAAAAAAAACAGTCATCATTTTGCACTTTTATGGCAATTTTGTTTATTTCTTATCTAATTTTTTTTTGTTTCTTTCCTCCTACTAATTTTAGGTTTGGTTTGTTCTTATATATATATATATATTTTTTTTTTTTTTTGGTCCTTGAGATGCATTGTTAGATCATTTATTTGTTGCCTTTCCAATTTCTTAATATAGACACTAATTGCTACAAAATTTCCTTTTGGCACTGCTTTTAGTGTATCCCATATGTTTTGAGATATTGTGTTGTTATTTTCATTTGTTTAAATTAACTTTTGATTTCCTTTTTGATATATTTTATGAACCACCAGTCATTATTGAGCATGCTATTCAGTCTCCATGTGTTTGTATATTTTCTATAGTTTCTTATTTTGTTAATTTTCAGCTTCATTTCATTGTGGCCAAAAAAGATACATCATATATTTTCAGTGTTTTTGAATTTGTTAGACTTTTTTGCATGTCATGTATAGATTTTCTTATTTCTTTAGTTGCTTTTCTGTGTTTTTGAGCAATCTTATAATCATTCTTTTGAATTCCTTTACAGGCATTTTGTTAATCTCTCATCTTTACTATAGACACATCTTCCTGTTGAATTGATCCTTTAATCATATACAAAGTCTTTCTTTGCCTCTTTTAACAGGTTTTGAGTTAAAGTCTATTTTGTCTGATATTAGGATGGCTACATCTGCTTGTTTTTGCTGTCCATTAGCATGAACTATCACTTTCCATTCTTTTTCTCAGTTTGCATGTAGCTTTGTTGGTGAGACGTGTTTCTTTTAAGCAGAAAATCAATGGGTCTTTTTTTTTTAAACCATTTGACCCATCTGTATCTTATAACTGGAGAATCTGGGCTGTTTACATACAAGGTTATTATTTATAAGTACTGATTTGTTCCTACAATTTTCCATAAATACCCTATGGTTTACTTAGGATTTTTTTTGTTCTTTTACTAGGAGATTTTTCTGTCTTTACATTCTTTTTTTTAAAAAAAAAAAAAGATTTATTTTATTTATTTGAAAGACAGAGTTACAGAGAGAGGTAGAGACAGAGAGAGAGGTCTTCCATCTGCTGGATCACTCCCCAGATGGCTGCAATGGCGGGAGCTGCACCAATCCAAAGCCAGGAACCAAAAGCTTCTTCCAGGTCTCCCACATGGGCGCAGGGGCCCAAAGACCTGGGGCATCTTGTACCGCTTTCCTAGGCTATAGCTGGATTGATAGAGAACTGGAAGGAAGAGGGGCAGCCAGGACTCAAACTGGCACCCATATGGGATGCTGGTGCTTCAGCCTAGGGCTTTAATTAGCTGTGCCACAGTGCTGGCCCCTGCCTTTACATTCTTTAGTAGTGATGACTGTCATTCTCTGTTTCTGTGCATAGCATGACCTTAAGGAGCATTTGTAAGACTGGACAAGGGGTTATAATTCTTTCAACTTCTATTTGTTTTGGGAGGTCTTTATTTCACCTTCATTTATGAATGAGAGTTTTCCTGGGTACATTATTCTGGGTTGGAAATTTCTTTGTTTTAGGACTTGAATTATGTCTCTCCATTATAATCTAATTCCTAAAACAAAGGATAGGTCTCTCCATTCTATCCTAGCCTATAGGATCCTGATGAAAAATCAGCTGTTATTCTAATTGAGGTCCTCTATAGTTAATCTGGCATTTCTCTCACAGTTTATGTTTTATTGTTGAAAATTTGACTATAATGTGTCATGGTGAAGATCTTTTCTGATCATTTATATTAGGAGTTCTATGTGCTTTCTGTATTTGGAAGTCCCTTTCTTTCTCTAAATTAAGGAAGTTTTCTGCTATTTTCAGTGCTCAAGTGTGGGGGGAGAATCAAGAGTGAAACCCAAGTTGGACATGGTAGATCTCCTCTATTGTCAACAGGCGAGACAGTATGGTCATGGGTGTTGGTGTAATCATAAGCTCATTTCCTCTTTTCCAAGGTGATCAATGCCTGGGCTTAGCCCACAGTGGCTACAACCCCCACCCATATATGCTCATGAAGCACAAAAAGGATCTATATGGTCCTCAGTGTGAGCATGGAACCCTCTACAATGACCCATTCCAGGCAGTCAGGGAGCTCTGAGCCTCTGATGCCAGACACAGTGATTGCCCAGAGACCCAGATATACTGCACACCCTATCGTACAGTCACAGAATTCTCACATAGTGCACAAGGCTCTCACAGGCATGGGGTGCAGAGGATCCAGTCTCAGCCCAGCCGGCCTGCACTGTCCACAGATAAAGCAGAGACATTTCCAGAGCCAGCACCTCACAGTGCTAGGTGGGTGCCCTGATGCCAGCCAATCCTTCCGACAAGATTCTATGTCAATGGGGAACATGGGTTTTTCCCTCTGGTAAAAGTCTTTGGTCACGTGTGCATGAGAGCCATGAAGCCTCTTCTAGCATTAGGATGGTGCTTTCTCCTGGCTGGTCACCAGGCACTCTTGTTCTTTTCCTTCACTGGATTATGTGGGTCCCTGCCCGCAGCTAGGGCTCTAGGCTGGTCTCACAGTCAGTGTAGGCTGCAAGGCTCTCCATCAGGCAGTGTCACCAGTGGCATGGGCTGCCACAGTCTGCTCTCACCTCACTCTCAGAAGCTGCCTCTCCTGCAGCCTGGCTGTGTTTGTCATGGGTGGTGTCCTTGTTCACTGCTGCATGTCTGCACTTACCATGCTGCACCCTCTTATTTCTGTGGAATTTCCATGGCGAATGTCTCTCCAGCTCTCCCAGGGAATGAACTTTCTCTTTTCTTCTGTTATCTTCCCCTTGTCAAAATCAGTACGTCTTTTCCCTTTTCAGACATTTAGAATCCTGGAACTTTTATTTTTTAACATACACTCTGTGTAATGTATTTCACATGTTGACCATTGAGAAACCATGTTAAAACTTTCCCCTAACCAGTGCCTTGTGGAGCATTATCTTACCCAAACTTGCAGTGTTCAATGGAGGAAAAATATATATTAGTGTCTTTAACAGTTAAGGATGGAGTGAAGAAGAATGTACAAGAAAGAAAAAAGAACAACAATGTGGCTTAAACAAGACAAGGGCTATAATCTCTTCTGACATAATTCCTGCTGTGGTATGAATACTAAAGATGATTCCTGAATTTTAGTTTGCCAGGTCAAGGAATTATGTCTGGCATTCATTATAGAGATTTCTTTGTAAAGCATTAAATTTCTGCTAATTGATATCGTTGGCACAAATTGTACCAGATGGATAGGTAAGTCTCCCACTTTTGCAGGGTTCCAAGTTGCCTTTCCTCTTCTTAATTATTAAAGATTAATTTTATTTTTTAAATATTCATAGTAAATTGCCAATACCTTTCCTCAAAGGACATAATTTAAAACTTTAAATGATGAAAACTTTAATAAAAATTTGAAAATGTTGCCAATATTTTTGCAGAAGCCATTAAGGGATTTCAATTTAACTGTTGCATAGTAAAGGTGACGATTATGAGAAAGCAAAATTCAGGTCACACATGGAATGAAAAAAATGTCCATCAGCAAAATGACAACATAAGCCATCTTCTACTCTCATGAAAGTAGAATGTGCAACAAAATGAAATTGGAAATCTAGTAAAGCCGATATACCTGTTTGAAGACAGAGTGAGATATTTTATAAAATCTGCTGTTATACCTGACTAGCCCATATCCATTACTAGTTTTTCATACATGCTCTTATATCTTTAATTCTATTTTTTCCAATTTATCTCTCTTCAGCTAGGTTTGAGTCAATTTCTTTTATAACACCACCACTACTAGTGCTGCCACTGTTTTTCGAACCTTGCCCTCACCCAGTTAGGTGTACTGTCAGTGTAATATCTATATTGAAGATGTGCTATCAATTTCATCATTTTGAAGAAGCATCTCTCTGCTTCCATGTCAGTTAGTTGATCTCTAAGCCTGATGTAGTTTCAGTTTTGGGATCTCTATTGGCTCTCTTCTTCAGAATTCTCTCCCTTTTTTTTTTTCTCTTCTATACCAACTCCTAATTTCCTAGCTTTCCTGATTTTAATTTCAATTCATCTCTCATTTTGGTGTGACACAGTATTTAGTATTATCCTGTAAAAGTTGCATGAGAGGTAAGCTTTTAAAGTTTTGGATGTTTGAAACTGTCTTTATTGTATTCTTATTTTAAATTGATACTTTTATTTATCAAGAATTCTGTACAAGAAATTATGTCTCTTTTTAATTGTGATCATGCTGATTTCCTCTCTTCTAGCTTCCATGTGATTGCTGATTAATCTTGTATCATTCTTGTTCTTGATCACTGTATAAAATATGATCTTTTTGCTGTTAAGGCTTTTCAAAGCGTTTTGTCATCCCTAGGGACCTGAAATATCATAAAATGTCTCATAGTGCAAGTCGATTTTATGTACTCTGTCAGAACTCTTTTGTGAGGTCTTTCAATTTGGCAACTCATGTTTTCAGTCCTCTGAATTTTGCCTGCATTATTTATTTCATCAGTTTTTCCTCTCTTTTGCTTATATTTTTTGTTTAATTAATATTATTTGGATGTTAAACTTCTAATTTTATTATGTTTTTCTTGTTTTTCCATCACTTTGCCATGTTTTCTTGGTTTTGTCTTCTCTTATATTGATTATTTACTAAATGTTATTATGCCTTTTATTTTCCAGAACTACTTTTGTTGTCATTTTCTTTCTTTTTTTCAGTAGGGTGACACATATTCCTTTCTTCAATAGTGTGACATAATATAGATTTTAAGATTTTTTAATAGTTATTATTTTTATTATGTTAAAGGAAGACAGATTAAAAGATAAGATCAGATAGAGATCTTCCATCCACTAGCTCACTGCCCAAATGCCTGCAATAGCCAAAGCTGGTATAGGCCAAAGCCAGGAAGCCTGGTATTCAATTTGGATCTCCCACATGGGCAGCAGGGACCGAAGTAACTTGAACATTCAGTTACTGCTTTCCCAGAAAATGCATTACCGGGAAGCTGAAATCGGATTTAGAGCTGAGACTTGAACTCAGGCACTGTGATATGGGATGTGGTCATCCTAAGCAGTATCTTAATTGCTGCACAAAACCCTAACCCTCACTTAGTGAGAGATCACATTTCTAGTCTCCCCTTGAGTCTTGCTAATGGGAAGTGAGCAGAAACAGTGTGTTTATATTTTCAAGGCCAAAGAATTAGGAACTAAGTATAACTCCTTGTTCATTTCTTTCATCATTCGCCAGGTGAATATATAGAACTCCAGAAACAGATGGAGAAGTTACAAAATGGTGGGAGTCTGGGAACCTGAATGACGATGCAGAGCACAGCCATCTGTCAATCTCATTCGTAAGTGGATTTTGTACCGATGATACAGTAGATGTCTGAGATGTTAAGTTTAGAGGTGCTTGGGTATGTCTCGTAATAATTACTTTAATTATTGCCTTAATACTTAAGTATTACCTTAATGACAGAAAATATTCTTTTTCATTTATGAATGAAATACATTTTTATATCTCTGAGTATGTTAACACTATCTTTTAAAAATTTTTATGTATTTATTTTAATTTCATTTGAAAGGCATAGACACACACACACACACAGAGAGAGAGAGAGAGGGAAACAGAAAGAGATCTTCCATACCCTGGTTCACTCCGAAATCTTGGCCACCTCCAGGACTAGGCTAGTCCAAAGCTGGGAACCTGAATCCCATCTAACTCTCCCAAGTGGGTGACAGGAACACCAGTATTTGAGCCATCACCTGCTGTCCCCCAAGGTGCACATTAGCAGGAATCTGGAGGGGAAGCAGAGCAGGACTCCAACCAAGGTCTCTGATACAGAAAATCAGCATATCAAATGGCAGCTTACCTGTTGTGCCAGAATCCTGCCCCAATATTGTCTTTTAAATTTGTATTTCTAAAATTTCAGTATAGTCTTGTTTTCATTTCATGGGTGTGTAGTTTGAACACTGTCGATTTGGTCACCTGGAGGTGTAGTCCTTAAAGCTAGAGCTATGAGAATCAGGAGGCAGAATATTGCTGGAGAAGGGGCTCTCAACCTTCAGGCTGGACTTGTTCTTCTACTGTTGTGATGATGCCTCTGCCCTCTGTCGTGCCTGGTGCTCCTGCAGTAGAGCAAACCTCAGTTTTGCTCTGTCTTCACAACAAATATCTGGTATTCTGCCAGAGGGAGAGAGGCAGGACGGTCAACTTCACAAAGTTAGTGAGAGACCCGGAGGGTGTAATGGTTTCTTAAGCTCGGCTTTCAAACAATGCTGCTGTTTGTTAGCATTACTTTCCCTGTTATTCTTTCAGAGTTACTTGGTCCTCTTAGTGGTAGTCTCTGGGAGATTCTGTCCTGTGTTTCAGGAAGTTTCTCAGCATTTCGTGTTGGGCCTAGAATTCAGCTTTCATATTTGCTGAGTAATTTATCATTCACTCACCTGTTTCTATGTTTCAAAGCTGTGACCCTTTTGTCTCTTTTCCAATATTCTTTGTCCATGCCTTTAACAAATACAATTTATTGGGCATTTCAAAGACAGCAGAAAGTGCTTTCGATTTACCATCTTTATTTGGAAACTTAAAAAACTATTTTAAATTAAAATCAAGTCAGTTTTATAAATTTCAGGACAGCAGGATATCCGGTGTCTTTCTTTTTCTTTTCTTTCTCTTTCCTCGCCTCTCTCCCTTCCTTCTGTTGTCCTCCCTGCCCTTCCCTCCTTCCCTTCCCTTCCTTCCTTCTCTTTCTCTCTCCCTCCCTCCTTTCTTTCACTCTTCTCTCCTCTCTTCTTTTCTTTCTTCTTTTAACTCTCCCCCTCCCTCCCTCCCTTCCTTCTGTTGGTTTCTCCTCTCTCTGTATTGTTGGATGACTACGTGGGATTATTCATTTAAGCGCCAGATCTTGCTGACAATTGCCTTAGTGAGAGGGAATTGGAGAAGTGAGTGATTTACTAGTAGGATTCATTTTTCTGCTGTCATTGTTTCTGTAGTTGCTATACAGTGTCACTTTGTAAATTGATTTAACAACAGAGTTTACTGCCGCATTTGTGCCTTTCCTGGTCCAGACCCTTGCACGTGTTCCTTGGTGGAAGTTAATCTCACTCCTTCAGCAGACGATCATCCATATTTTGTTAGAGTTGCATCTTTTTTATTTCATATCCTTATTCTTTGCCTTTCAGGTAAATAAAAAAATTAAAGTTATTTAAAATATACAAATCATTATTTACTTCTATTATTTTAATAGAATCTGTTGGTGGATTATAAAATTGTACTTTGAGTGAGCCACATCTGCCATCAAATTATTAAGATTACAGTATAAGGGCTCATGCAAAGACCAGTGGTTGTTTGCAGCTTATAGCAATTTCCCAAAAATATTTAATTGATTTTACTTATATAATATTTATATCCTGCTTACTTGGGAGAAACATTGGAAGAGCCTTATGGAACTAAGTGTAGTGTGAAGTAGGGAAGTTTTAAAATTGAAAGAAATAGAGCAACAGATATCCCTGGGGTCCTAGGTTTATTTTATAAAGGGGGGCAGATCAGTGTAAATAAAAGAGAAATTAATTTCACATGGATCTACATCCTAATCTCTGCGCTGCAAACAAACTAGTTGTGTAAACTTGGTCCAGCTTCTGAATGTCAGTATGCAGCTCTGGTAAACAGATAAGAGCTGTAGTCACCTTGGCTGGTTGAGTGTGTCCCACAACAAAGCCTTAATGGAAAACTCCTTTCTAGGTTTCCTTTGCTATTTCTTCTGGGATCTCTGGTGGAGAATGCTTCCAATTGCTTACGACAGCCAGAGCTGGGCCAGGTCAAAGCCAAAAGCCAGGAATTCAGTCTGGGCCTCTCATGTGCATAGAAGGGACACAATCACTTGAGCTATCACCACTGCCTCCCAAGGTCTGCCTTAGAAGGAAGCTGCAGTCAAAAGCAAGAGCCAGGTATTAAACTCAGGTACTCTAATATGCTTGGGGGCGTGTCTTAAGTGCCCTGCCAAATCCTCGCCTCCCACACCACTAATTTTTTGCACTAAAATAACCTTATCTTTGAATTGCATTTTTCCATCAATTTTTGAGGTCCCCTCCTACTTTTGCTGACTCAGTTGCTGAGCCTCTTTGCATTCTGATGTGGTGCTCCTCTGCTGTGTGAGCTCCAGGCCTCCCAGCCTGTGCTGCTGTTAACCTCCTTTACTCCATTCCAGTCTTATTCATCTTCTTAGGATTGACTTTTTCACTCTAAAAATACCACATCACCAGTAATGCTGATAACCCCTTAGTTACCTAGATTTCTCTTTTCCAGAGGACAGAACCAGCAGGCTAGGTTAAGGGATGATCAAGTACAGTCTTCAACTAGAATTTCTGCTTATTTTGCAAGCCCTACTCTGCTGCCTCTATCTGGGCCACTATGGATTCAAAGGATTTTCTATGAGATTCCAGAGGGTCTCTTTTAATGCAACTTCCAAGCCTCAGACAAGATTGTAACTCAGTTGACACACAAGTTCCAAATCTCAGGACCCCTATCAAATGCAGACATTCACCTGAGCATGCGCCTTAGGGTCTGCTGCCAAGAATGCTCTGCCCAGATCGTACAGGTGACCATGAGGGGGCAGTGTTGCCTAACTTCATATTCAGCTTATCCCAAACCTTTTGTTCAACTCCTTTAGATGAATTGTGGTCTAAGTGAGATAATATAATTGCTGCAACTGTTGTTTCTAAATACCTTCTATTTTATGTGCTATTTGGCTTAATTTTCTTATGTTCCAAATAACATTTGTGAGTTTCTCTGCTCAATGAGTTTTAAATGACATTGCTTCAAATGCTAAAATTCTATAACACTTCTTCCATGGTTCTGTTTGTTTCCTTGCCTGTGTTAAATGCTCATGGTTCTCTCTGCCTATGGCTTTGGAAAATGTACATGCTGCTTCTATTTACACAAACTTTTTTTTCACTCAAAAATAAGTATCCACAGGAAATTCATTGCATTCACACTCTTTTAAGGGATTCATAAGAAGACGTCAAGTTTTCTTTCCCACCTGTGTGCTCATTGTTCTCCTCATTGTCTTCTCCACAAGCCAAATTCCTTCTGTTCTATCTCATAATCACCTAATCAGTGTATCTGTTGCTTGTACTTCGTTCAGCTAAGGTACAGGGAGACATCTCAAAGTACAATCTTGGTGGCATGGTTTGCATGTGTGAACGCTTTGTCAATGGAATGTTTATAATTTCAGATCTTTGAGGATATGCAAAAAGGCTCTTATACTAATGAGAATTTCCCAGGGTTGTTCTCCAGCAGTTACATGTGGAGTGGGTTAATTATAAACCAGTGCCTAAAAAAGTTCAGCACACCAAGAAGATATCAGAAATATCTCAAATGAATATTAATGTTTTGAAATGTCTATGTAATTGAAATCAGTTTAAATGTAAAAATAATTTGAAGAATGCTAATGTAATGGCAGAGTCCCACAGATAAATATGTCAAAACACATTACAATTTGTCTGAGGCTATGGCAGGGAACTGCATTCCGATTCGGCCGTGGAAGAGGTAGATCTGATTTCATTTTTTTCTCCTCTAAGTCTGTTTTGTTTTGAGTTTTCCTATTTGCATCCTTTAGTCAGAAGATTTTTCTTTGGTCCTGTTGACTTTTCTGGGAAATGGCTCCTTTATTTCTATTTTGGCTTTGTTTGACATTGCTGACATAGCTATATACCCAGGTTTTGGTTTGGAAGTCATAAATAAGCTTCAATATTAAAGCAATTAATAGTTTTCTTCTATTTAAAATTTTTTAAAATTTATTTTAATTATGTGAAAGGCAGAGAGATGGGGGTAGAGAGGTGAGGGGCAGAGGAGGAGCACAGATATCGTCCATCTGCTGGCCTATTCCTCAAACTCCTGCACTAGCTATGGCTGGTCTGGTCCAAAACTGAGAGCTGGTAACTTAATCTGGTCTCCCACGTGGGTGGCAGGTACCCAAGTACTTCAGCCATCACCTGCTGCCTCCCAGGGTCTGCAATAGCAGGAACCTAGAATCAGGAGAGGAGCAGGGACTCTAAACCAGGCACTCTGATGTGAGCTGTTAGCATCCCAAGTAGATCTTAACCACTGTGATAAATGCCTGCCTCTGCAATTAATAGTGAAAAAATACATTGGCTAGACAATTACTACATGATGTCACTTAAATGATCTATCTCAGCCAATAAATATGAAAGAGAGTAGAGTGGTGGTTGAAAGGGGATGGGTGGGGAGGAAATGAGGGGATGCTGTTCAATAGACACAAAGTTTCAGTTACACCAGATGAGTACATTTTTGAGCTCTCTCATATAACATAGTGCCTATTGATAAAAATACTATATTGTACACTTAGAAATTCGTGTTAGCAGGAAATTACTATGTTAAGTACTCTTACCACAAAACAAAAACAAAAGCAAAGGGGCATGAGAATACTTTTGGGGGTGATAAGGATGTGTATTACTTTGATTATGGTGAGTTTCATGGGTCCAAGCTCATCAATTGTAAGCATTAAGTATATGCACTGTTTTGGATATAATTTATATATCAATAAAGCTGCTAAATATATAGATTTTTAAAGGTTATGATATTTTCTTATTAAGTTACTTCAAAAGTCATGTGGAAAGGGCAAAGAAAGTATGGATGTTCTCATTTTACAGTTGAAGAACTAAGGCTCAAGAAATTAAGCAAGTTGTACCAGGCCATTGTGTAATCCTTTGTATTATATTGTGCTTAACCATTTTTTACATGAGTTCAGATACATTGTGTCATCTGAGATAGAGTTCTACATTCTCCATGCAATGAGTTACCAAGTGTTATCTATTCCTCCTGATCTGCTTCTCCACCTGTCAAAATCTTTTCATTCCTGAAGTTTCTGAGCCTGTCCAGCTTTTTCTAACCTCCCACCAGAAGGGATCTACTACATTTAAACCCTCCACTAGCGCTTAATTACATCAGTCATATGACCCTTGCCACATGCTTCCTCCACTGAATTATTTTCTGTATCTGATTTATTGACACATTACTTTTGGGTGACAAATATAGGAAATTAGTAATTTTCATATACTTATAAAAGTTTATCATCCTGATTTTCTTGTAGTTGTGACTTAAGAAATGGCTGTTGAAATAACTAAATTTCTTCTTTCCCTTTTCTGCTATCATTGATATTGTCATTGCCACCCATACTTTAGCTACTAAACAATGTTTTCTGCCAGAGCAGTAATGCTGGGAACACTTTGTAGTTTAAAAACAAAAACAAAAGCAAAGCAAAAATAACATCCGAGTCCTTGCTTATTTTAATTTACTTTACAGGGATTCTCATAGAATTGTTCCCTAAATCTGGCTTAATTTGTCTCCCCCTTCCTCAATTTCTTGTATTTAGAGCTGTATTTCTTTTCTCTGATATTTCATGGGCACTTAGAGCACAAGACAAAAATGCTATCTACCTTCCAAGCTGATTATGCAAACTGAATAATATCATGAGTATACTATGTTTCACAGAGATCTTCTTTTATGTGTTCTTCCATCACGTAGTACAAAGCAGGTTTCACTCATGGTTTAAAATATTTAACACGTTAGTTTATTGACTTTGGTTTTACTTCCTGATCAAACTGAAACACTATGGACTGGAAATTGGACTGCAAATCTGATATTATTAGGTTTTCTATTACAAAAATTGTATTATCTTCCTGTTCTAAATAGGTTAGATATTTCCATTGTTTTTGTCTTCTCAGAGGTTGTAACTGTATATAAACTGAGGGATTGCTGTGTGATTCCTAACAAAATCAAGTAAATGGATCAACTTGTCAATGTTTCAATATGGTCTTCTTATGACAGAGTTTAATATCGAGTTTCCTTACAGAAACAAAGAAATTCATTATTTTTAGACACAGCATTTCTATGGTCTATAGGAAAGCACTGATTTTTTTGTGTAATAAATTCTCTAATTTTCCTTTCTAGCTTTATGTGTTTAGTGACTTCACCTGTATCTGACCTAGTAGATTTTCATTAATGCTTGTGGAATAAGTACAAGACTATACAGATGAAAACTGTCATCTATGCATATCTTCTCTATTCTGCTTGATTTTCTGATTTATGAGTTTAAAATGAATCTATAGGGAAAAGAATATTCCACCATTTTCCAAGTGTGGTTTATGAAAGACTAATTTTATAAGAAATTGTAAGTATTACTACAAACAAAAACAAAGTGATAAGGCCTGTAGAAAATAAGAAATAGTATGAGAAATATCAATGTTAAGTAGGTTTTGCAGCAGGACTTCTTGTGGTTCTAATATGCTAATCTAGGTTCGTAGACTCTAAGATAGTATGCACTATTACCCAAATTTACTTAAGTCCGGTATCAGTAAACCTCCTGGCTTTCAGTGACAGAAACACAACTCAAAATGGCTTAACTTAAAGGTGGAATGAATTTAGGTATGTATCTCAATAATCCAGGGCTAGACTGGCTTTAGGCATGCATTTCTACATAGAGGTGCTCAACTGAATCGACAAGACAAAATCACAGTTGGACACGAGGAATACATTTCACAGATCTATTCTACAACAGTGTTTATAGATCATAATAATAAATTATCTGCTTGAAAATCCTGAGATTAAAACATGTTTATTTTCATTTTATTTGGAAGGCAGAGCGAGAAAGAGAGAGTCAGAGAGAAGAGACAGAAATCTCCCATCTGCTGTTTCACTTCCCAAGCCAAGAGCTGAGAACTCCATCCAGATCTTCCATGTGGACAGCAGGGACCAAACTATTTGGAACATCACCTGCAGTCTCCTAGATTGTGGATTAGGAGAAAACTGGATTGGAAATGGAGAAGCAGAGACTCCAACATAGGATGCAAGCATCTGAAGTGACAACTTAACCATTGCTTCAAAAGCCTGATTAAGAGGTATTTTAAATGTTATTAAAAAAGGAATGTGAACCAATACATATGTTAATAAGATAGTTTATCATTTCACAATACATATACATTTTTCAAAAGATCATTTTGTACACATAAAGAGATATAATCTTGAGTACTAGTTATAGCATTAAATCACAATGTACAGCACATTAAAGACAGAGATCCTACATGAGGAGTAAGTGCACAGTGACTCCTGTTGTTGACTTAACAAATTGACACTCTTGTTTATGGCATCAGTAATCTCCCTAGGCTCTTGTCATGAGTTGCCAAGGCTATGGAAGCCTTTTGAGTTCACTGACTCTTATCATATTTAGACAAGGTCATAGTCAAAATGGAAGTTCTCTCCTCCCTTCAGAGAAAGGTACTTCCTTCTTTGATGACCTGTTCTTTCCACTGGGATCTCACTTGCGGAGAGCTTTCATTTAGGCCATTTTTTTTTTTTGCCAGAGTGTCTTGGCTTTCCATGCCTGAAATACTCTGATGGGCTTTCAGCCGGATCTGAATGTCTTAAGGGTTGATTCTGAGGCCAGAGTGCTGTTTAGGACATCTGCCAATCTATGAGCCTGCTGTGTATCCCACTTCCCATGTTGGATCATTCTCTCCCTTTTTTATTCTATCAGTTAGTATTTGCAGACACTAGTCTTGTTTATGTGATCCCTTTGGTTCTTAGTCCTATCATTATGATCAATTGTGAACTGAAATTGATTACTTGGACTAGTGAGATTTCATTGGTACATGCCACCTTGATGGGATTGAATTGGGATCCCCTGGTATGTTTCTAACTCTACCGTTTGTTTTCTATGTGGGTGCAAACTGTTGAAATCTTTACTTAATATATACTAAACTGATCTTCTGTATATAAAGAGAATTAAAAATCAATCTTGATGTGAATGGAAGGTGAGAGGGAGTGGGAAAGGGGAGGGTTGCGGGTGGGAGGGAAGTTATGGAGGGGGGGAAGCCATTGTTATCCATAAGCTGTACTTTGTAAATTTATATTCATTAAATAAAAGTTTAAAAAAAGAGATATAATCTTAATTTGTTAATTATCAGACTAAATATAAATGGGTCATTAGGGCTGAGTGTTGACATCTCAGTTCTGGGCTGAATTTATTATTGAATAAGATCTCTCAATGAGGAGAAAAAGATAACCACTGCAAATTCAGTCTTAAATTATATTAGTTCATCAACCACAGCTCAAAACTTCCCTGATAGCTCTGGAAAATTTCCACTTGTCCACAAATTGTCCCAAAGAATCTTTTCTATTTTGCTTCAAAATACATTTGCAGGTGCTGGAAGAGTCTCTATTTGTAGTCAGTGCTCAATAAATTGAGTTGCATTTACTTGTCTTGAGCTAAATTCTTTTTTTTTTTTTTTTTTTTTTTTTTTTTTTTTTTTTTTTTTTTTTTTTGACAGGCAGAGTGGACAGTGAGAGAGAGACAGAGAGAAAGGTCTTCCTTTTGCCGCTGGTTCACCCTCCAATGGCCGCCGCTGCAGCCGGCGCACCGCGCTGATCCTGGCAGGAGCCAGGAGCCAGGTGCTTTTCCTGGTCTCCCATGGGGTGCAGGGCCCAAGCACCTGGGCCATCCTCCACTGCACTCCCTGGCCATAGCAGAGAGCTGGCCTGGAAGAGGGGCAACCGGGACAGAATCCGGCGCCCCAACCGGGACTAGAACCCGGTGTGCCGGCGCCGCAAGGTGGAGGATTAGCCTATTGAGCCACGGCGCCGGCTCTTGAGCTAAATTCTTGAACTGACTGCTGTGAACAGGAGTATGGAATCATCCACATGGCAGACTGTATCATGTTTCTAGTTCTGGTGTTAAAGAGAAAAAGTGTTGGACCCACCTGACCCAGTTAACTAAGTATGGATGAGAGAAATTCAAAAAAATGAGAAGAATGGGAGGGTAGGTAGGGAGGAAGGACAGAAGGGAAGTAAGAGAGGAAAAGAAAGACAAAGAATCCAAGAAATCTTACGTGTTAAAAGAGAGATTGTTTGTCCCTGTGGTTTACCAATGGTTTTCAGAATATCTAGATTAGGCACAAATAATACATAGTAGTGCAGGTTTGGAATTTTATTTCCTACTAGTTATAAGCTAATAGGGGAGTCTGAGATTATTTCATGGATGCTGGCAGGAGATATGAGATCCCTTTTTTAGAGACAAAGGACTTCAATGCTCATAACATGTGAAGCAGCTAACTATTTGCTTCCATCTCCTTGCCCCAAGTCTCATGGGATGTGGGACAGATGGATGCCTCACATGCAGTGGTCTTTCATCACACTTTGGAGAACAATAACTTGAGGCACTTATACCTTTATAATAAGTAGTAAGCAAGTCTACTTTTTGGATGGAGATGTTAACTCGTTTCTCCAGATTGTTAATAAATACAACCCTGATAAAGTCTCCTGTGTAAAGAGCAGTCATGGCCTTTCATTGTTGGCAGCCAGCAAGACATGTAGAAGCATGAGAGATACATGGAGAACTACCTCCCAACACTTAGCTTGAGAATATTACCTTCATCCTATTTTATCCAGCTGAGAGAGTAAACAGAAACTTTTGGAGTTACCTAGGATTTGTATCATTTCTGAAGCCCTGTGACATAAATAACTGCTTCCTTTTACTAGCTGCATGTATTCAAATTCAAGAAAAAAATGTGCATATATTTTGGGGACATTGAAATTTGTTGGAAAAGGAAGTAATCTCTTTATATTTTATGACTCCGGAATATTCTTTAGTATGAAAAAGAAGATACATGCAATTCTTTGGCTTTCAGGGAGAACACTCAGCTATTCTTTTGTAGTATACATTTGGTTCCCAATTATTAAGAAATTGTTCAACATGCTCTGTGAAGAATCTATGAAAATGAACAGCCCAAAAGGTCTTCAGTGGGGCTTGTTCTGAATCTAGCCTCTGTAGTTGTTTGGCAGTTTATCAAAAGCCACATTAATCCTCATAAAGAATTGCTTGATTATGAAAAGACAGCCCCCTTGTTTCAGCCTCGCTGAGGAGCCACACTTATTATTTTTCTTGACTTCTTGTACACAGGCTGCATGATTACCAAGTGATCATGTGTAAACAAGAGGCTGCTTTGTGCCGATAAATGGATTCCCACTGTTGCACAAGCCCCTAGGAGTCTGCACTAAAAACAAGCTGAGATGCAGAACAGAACACAGCATTTATTCTAACAGCAGGCTCTTATCGTTGGTGACATTACCTGATACAGCTGATAATCTAAGGTGTTATGACTTTTGAGCAAAATTTGGTTTATAAAGACATGCAAGGAGATAAACCATGGCCACTAATAGAAATTTCGAGCAATGCTCTGAAAAGAATATTCTTATCTACATTCATCATCCAGTGAGCCCTCTCCTCCCACTGAAATGAGACAAGGTAAATTCACAACTCCTATTAATGCTAATAGCAGCATCAGAAGCAAATCCCTTGTTCCTCCACGGGAGAGGACAGCTGCCCCCTCTTGTTTCAACATGCTGCAAACCCGTGTCAATCTGTGTTAATTGGTGGGAATTTGGAATACAGGCAATTTCAAATTAATCTTTTAAAATAATGATCAGTAAAGTTGATGACAGCAGCTACCGGCTAAGAAGCAGTGACATTTCTCCCTGCAGTGTTGATTCTGGTATGTTGCTATTAAGCCTGGGTCAGGTTATCTGCTTGTACTCATTTCAACTTCCAGCAAAGCCTTGTCAGGTCAAACCTGGGAAAAGAAGAAATGAAGGGAATTGCTAAGGCATCCTGGCATGGCATTCACTGTATTAAGATAGAATGCACTTCTGTGACATAAAGCATAAACAGCCATTTCTCTACTTTATGAAGTTGGGCAAGTAGCTTAAGAGCTCTGAATTTTAACTTCGCCATCTAAAATGTTAACGTTTCTAATACCATGCTTTTCTCAAAAGATCAATGGGGCAAGATGTTGCTGCTGCATTGCTGGACCCTCTCCCAATGCTGCTGGCCACCAACAGACTGCCCAGTGGCTCTTGAAGGTGGTCAGAGTTCTGCGTGCTGGAGTCAGGACACCCAGTGACGGCTGAAATCTGATTAGCTGAGAGTTGGGCTGACCTTGGGCACCAGCATGTTCCTGTGGAGCTATCCCATCAAACAATATAAAGATGTTTTGGAGTATGAAGGAAGAATGGATAGAATAAACTTGTGAATGCCAGTGAATATGCTCATATGGTGATTAACAGTTCATTTGTATCCCAGAAGAATGTCTTTGGTATTTTGATGGGTATCACATTGAACCTATAAATTGATTTTGGGAGAATGGACATTTTGATGATATTGATTCTTTCAATCCATGAGCATGGAAGATTTTTTTTCCATTTTTGGTATACTCTTCTATTTCTTTCTTTAAGATTTTATAATTCTAATAGCAGAGATATTTGACGTCCTTGGTTGAGTTTTTTCCAAGATATTTGATTGTTTTTGTAGCTATAGGAATTGGATTGATCTTAGAAGTTCTTTCTCAGCCATGGCATTGCCTGTGTATACAAAGGCTGTTGATTTTTGTGCATTGATTTTATAACCTGCTACTTTGCCAAACTTTTCTATGAGTTATAATAGTCTCTTAGTAGAGTTCTTTGGATCCCCTAAATAAAGAATCATATCATATCATCTGCAAAGAGGGATAGTTTGAC
Source organism: Oryctolagus cuniculus (assembly GCF_964237555.1). Lineage (NCBI taxonomy): Eukaryota > Metazoa > Chordata > Mammalia > Lagomorpha > Leporidae > Oryctolagus > Oryctolagus cuniculus. The sequence goes on from NC_091435.1 coordinate 48,728,285, forward strand.
TTCTTGCTTCCCAATTTGTATCCCTTTAATTTCTTTTTCTTGCCTAATGGCTCTGGCTAAAACTTCTAGAACTGTATTGAATAGCAGTGGTGAGAGTGGACATCCCTGTCTGGTGCCAGATCTCAGTGGAAATGCTTCCAGCTTTTCCCTATTCAATAGGATGCTGGCTGTGGGTTTTTCATAAATTGCTTTGATTGTATTGAGGAATGTTCCTTCCATACCCAGTTTCCTTAGAGTTTTCATCATGAAAGGGTGTTGTATTTTATCAGATGATTTCTCTGCACTTATTGAGATAATCACATAGTTTTTCTTCCGCAATTTTTTAATGTGGTGTATCACATTGATTGATTTGAAAATGTTGAACCTTCCCTGCATACCATGGATAAATCCCACTTGGTCTGGGTGGATGATCTTTCTAATGTGTTGTTGCATTCTACTGGTGAGAATTTTATTGAGGATTTTTGCATCTATGTTCATTAGGGAAATTGGTCTGTAAGTCTCTTTCTCTGATGCATCTTTTTCAGGTTTAGGAACTACAGTGATGCTGGCTTCATAGAAAGTATTTGGGAGGATTCCCTCATTTTGATTGTTCTGAATAGTTTGAGAATTGGAATTAGTTCTTCTTTAAATGTCTGGTAGAATTCAGCAGTGAATCCAACTGGTCCTGGGCTTTTCTTTGTTGGGAGGGCCTTTGTTACTGTTTCAATTTCTGTCTCAGTTATGGGTCTGTTTAGGTTTTCTATGTCTTCCTGGTTCAATTTAGGTAGGTTGCATGCATCCAGGAATATATCCATTTCTGATAGATTTCCCTGTTTGCTGGCATACAACTCTTTGTAGTAATTTCTGATGACTCTTTTATTTCTGTGGTGTCTGTTATTACATTCCCTTTTTTATCTCTGATTTTATTGATTTGTGAATTTTCTCCTCTTTTTTTAATTAGTTGGGCCAATGGGGTGTCAATTTTGTTTATTTTTTCAAGAAAACAGCTCTTCGTTTTGCTGATCTTTTGTAATTTTTTTGGATTCAATTATGTTGATTTCTTCTCTGATTTTAATTATTTCTCTTCTCCTTCTAGTTTTGGGTCTGGTTTGCTGCTGTTTTTATAGATCCTTGAGATGCATTGATAGCTCATTTATTTGGTGCCTTTCCAATTTCTTGATGTAGGCACCTAGTGCTATAAACTTTCCTCTTAATGCTGCTTTTGCTGTATCCCATAAGGTTTGATATGTTGTATTGCTATCCTCATTTACTTCCAGAAAGTTTTTGATTTCTCTTTTGATTTCTTCTAGGACCCAGTGTTCATTCAGTAGCATGTTGTTTAGACTCTATGTATTTGCATGTGCTCTAGGGATTCCTGAGTTGCTATTTCCAGCTTCATTTCATGGTGGTCTGAGATGATGCATAGTGTGATTTCAATTCTTTTGAATTTGCTGAGACTTGCTTTATGGCCTAGTATGTGGTCAATCCTAGAGTAGATTCCATGTACAGCTGATAAAAATGTTGCTGAAATTCATATGGAGGGATAGGAGACCATGAATTGCTAAAGCAATCTTGTACAACAAAAACAAAGCCGAGGCATCACAATACCAGATTTCAGGACATACTACAGGGAAGTTGTTATCAAAACAGCATGGTACTGGTACAGAAACAGATGGATAGACCAATGGAACAGAATCGAAATGCCAGAAATTAATCCAAACATCTACAGCCAACTTATATTTGATCAAGGATCTAAAACCAATTCCTTGAGCAAAAGAAAGTCTATTCAACAAATGGTGCTGGGAAAACTGGATTTCCACATGCAGAATCATGAAGCAAGACCCCTACCTTGCACCTTACACAAAATCCACTGAACATGGATTAAAGATAAAAATCTACAACCTGACACCACCAAATTATTAGAGCGGCTGGTGCCGCTGCTCAATAGGCTAATCCTCCACCTGTGGCACTGGCACACCGAGTTCTAGTCCCGGTCGGGGCACTGGATTCTATCCGGGTTGCTCCTCTACCAGTCCAGCTCTCTGCTGTGGCCCGGGAGTACAGTGGAGGATGGCCCAATTCCTTGGGCCCTGTACCTGCATGGGAGACCAGGAGAAGCACCTGGCTCCTGGCTTTGAATCAGCACGGTGCATCGGCCGCAGCATGCTGACCTCATCAGACATTGGGGGGTGAACCAATGGCAAAGGAAGACCTTTCTCTCTGTCTCTCTCTCTCTCACTGTCCACTCTGCTTGTCCAAAAAAAAAAAAAATGAGGAGGCAACTGAGAGAATGGGAAAATATATTTGAAAATTATACGACCAATAAAGGATTAATAACCAGGAATCTACAAAGAGATCAAAAAACTCCACAATAACAAAACAAACAACCCACTTAAGAGATGAGCCAAGGACCTAAATAGACATTTTTCAAGAAGGAAATTGAAATGGCCAGCAGACGCATGAAAAAATGTTCAGGATTACTACCCATAAGGGAAATGCAATCAAAACCACAATGAGGTTTCACCTCGCCCCAGTTAGAATGGCTTACATACAGAAATCAACTAACAACAGATGCTGGTGAGGATGTGGAGAAAAATGGACACTAACCCACTGTTGGTGGGAATGAAAACTGGTCAAGCCACTATGGAAGTCCATTTGGAGATTGCTCAGAAATCTGAATATAGCCCTACCATACAACTCAGCCATCCCACTCCTTGGAATTTACCCAAAGGAAATTAAATTGGCAAATAAAAGAGCTGTCTGCACCTCAATGTTTATTGCAGCTCAATTCACAATAGCTAAGACCTGGAATCAACCTAAATGCCCATCAACAGTAGACTGGATAAAGAATTTATGGGACATGTACTCTATAGAATACTATACAGCAGTAGAAAAAAATAAAATCCGGTCTTTGGCAATAAAATGGAGGAATCTGGAAAACATCATGCTTAGTGAAATAAGTCAGTCCCAAAGGGACAAATACCACATGTTCTCCCTGATTGGTGACAACTAACTGAGCACCTAAAAGGAAATCTATTGTAGTGAAATGGACATTATGAGAAAAAATGTCTTGATCAGCACATGTCCTGACTGTGGAGGAACAACTTACTATTTTATTCCTTTTAATATTTTTTGTTCTACTTAATACCATCGGTTGAACTCTTTAACTAACACATAATTATTCATAGGTGTTGAAATTTAACTGAAAAGTAATCCCTGTTAAATATAAGAGTTGGTATAAGGCGGGAAGAGATGTACAATTTGGCATACGCTCAATTTGACTTATCCCTAATGGTAAGGCTAGAAATGTGCCAGGGGATTCCAATTCAATCCCATCAAGATGGCATATACGAATGCCATCTTACTTGTCAAAGTTCATAACTGATCAAAAAGATAGGATTAAGTGTCAAAGGGATTGCATAAATAAGACCAGTGTCTGCAAATAATAATTGATAGAATTAAAAAGGAAAGAATGCTCCTACATGGTAAGCAGGATTCACGGCAGAAAATAGAATGGCAAATGCTCTAAACAGCACTCTGGCCTCAGAATTGGCCCTATAGGCATTCAGATCTGGCTAAAAAGCCCATGAGAGTTTTACTGGCACGGAAAGCCAAGACACTGTGGCCAAAAAAAAATGACCTAAATGAAAGACCTTTGTGAATGAAGTCCCAGTGGAAAGAACGGAGCATCAAAGAAAGCAGTACCTTTCTCTGAAGGGAGGAGAGAACTTCCACTTCGAATATGGCCTTGTCTAATTAAGATCGGAGTTGGTGAACTGAAGAGGCTTCCATAGCTTTGGCAGCTCATGACAAGTGCCTTGAGTGATTACTGACATCACAAATAAGAGTGTCAATAGTTATATCAACAATGGAAGTCACTGTGCACCTGCTCCCCATGTAGGACCTCTGTCCTTAATATGTTGTACTATGCGAATTAATGGTAAAACTACTACCCAAACAGTACTCCACACTTTGTGTGTCTTTGTGTGTGCAGTCTGTTGAAATCTTTACTTAGTATATACTAAGTTGATCTTCTGTATATAAAGATAATTGAAAATGAATCGTGATGAAGAATGGAATGGGAGAGGGAGTGGGAGATGGGATGGTTGTAGGTGGGAGGGAGGTTATGGGGGGAAAAGGCACTATAATCCAAAAGCTCTATTGTTGTCTTTAAATAAATAAATCTTTTTTTAAAAAAAGTAAAGCACAGAAGAGCAAAGATATTGTAGAGATCCATTTTGTGGATAGGATCTTTTAGGGGAAAGTTGTGCTTTGAACTCTGTCTTATCCTGTCTCTCCCAAAGGGAAGAGCAATATGGGTTGTCCCCTCACATTTTTTTCTTCATGATGAGCAAACACCTGGGTTCACAGGGAAAATGTGCTTTTTAACAATAGGACAATACTATTATATTAGTTTTTATCCATACATTGCATCTCAGACATGCATTTCACACACACACATTCTATGGAGACAGAAAATTTGCTAAAAAAAATTTACAGTTCTATATGTGTATATATATACACTTATACACACAGAGTAAAAGTTTTTTTGCTTTACTCATACTCTGTAAACATAGGGAAAAATATCTAGCAAAATCTCTGTAGGCCCTTTGAAATGGTGACCATATGATGAGTGGGGTGATTGGAAGCTCGTGGTGGCATTTGTAACTATTTCATTGACACAAAAAATTCATTTGACCACTTTGAGATTATGATATGTATATGGAAAAGGGAATGATCAAAAAGTTTAACTGCCTGATAACATTTTAAGAGACATTATGAGAATACAAGGAGGTACACATAATGCATATATTCTAGGAGTCTTCAAAAAAGTTCATGGAAATAATATTATGAAGAAACTATGAATGAATTTCAAAACATTTTTGCATCAAAATAAGCTTCTCTTTTTCTTTAGATTAAACATATCTATTTCATGAACCTATTTAAGAAGCAGATACACACACACACACACACACACACACAGCCAGCCAGCCAGTGAGACTGATTGAGAGCATCCCCTCACTTGGAAGCCTGGTGAAGAAGAGGCTCTATGGAACACAATGAGAGAATGGGATATGTGTTCTCCTCAGGGAGGTGCACCTTAGCTTGGAGTGTGAGAAGCTCTCCTGGCCTGCAGCAGAACACAACGTGTGCTCACACAGCTGCATTTGGAGGTTACAACAGCCCTATTGATACTAGGGCATGGAATATGTGAGTGTTTTCCATGACTTGGGTCTGGAGGGAGAGAGAACCGACCTGGAGCTCTTTCAAAAGCTGCCCAAAGAAAGCCCTAATGAGTGTAATCATACAGAAACTCTAAGCTAAGTGGACTTCTGTTGAAGTGGATTCGTTCTGAGAGGAGGAGCGTGGTGGGGGGCAAGAGGCGCGGAGTCACCAAACAGACCCTGGGAGCCGGATGAAAGCAGGCCAGAGGCGAGCAGCCTGCAGACTGGTTTATTTCAGTTGGTACAGCAGCTTATGTAGCCAAGGCAGCCAATCTGGTCAAGGGGCGGTCTATGCCCTAACCAATCACAGCCTGTTTCCAGGCAGTTTCTGAAGCCATCCAATCACAACTTGTTGCCAGGCAGGCTCCGTTACCATGTGGTTTCCGAAGCCATCCAATCACAGCCTGTTGCCAGGCAGGCTCCATTGCCAGGTGGGTTTCGAAGCCATTCCTGAGTAATGATGCTCGCTTGCCAGCGACCATCTTGGCATGGCCTTCTCATTCCACCACAGACTTCCAGACAAATAAGACATAGAAATTGGCCACCAGTTAAAGTAAAGGCATCACCCTGGTCACAGAGGCTCTGGACAGATAGGTTCAGACTGGGGGACTCTAAGCATCCTCAAAAGGGTCCAGGAAACAGCATCAGATTTCTACATCTGTCAGGCCTAGGGTACAGGGAGCCAGCTTAGGACAGCAACAGCTAATAGCCAACCCAGAACTTTCTACTCTTATTTCTGTTACTGCCTGCTGCCCCTCATCCCTCTCCCCCAGTTAGTAGGGTGTGAACCAATGGTTTGTAGGTGACAGGAGATGAGTGGAAGGGCAAAGCAGAGCTGAAAGTGCCCTCTTCCCTGTAGGCAGACACCTTTTTGGATATATTTGGATACCAGGCTTTAATGATAATGAGGGACAACTAAAGAACTCTTACATCAGACTGAGATTTAAGATCATGGCTTGGATACTTTTAATGCCTATGTTGAGAGCATATTTTATTACTTTAAGTGACTGTGGGATTGTGTGTGATCCTAGAATATGCAGAAGAGCCATAGTGCCAGAAGTGGTTCTGGATTCCTGGGGTAGCAGGGACTTGAAACATACTAGAAATGTAAATTCTAAGGCTCCCAGCTGAACACTGGGAAACGGGGTCTGCTTGCAGCTGAGAGGCCAACACGGACCTGCGGCTTTGTCCTTGCTCCATCACAGAACACAGCCAACATTCAATGCAGTGGCCAACAGTGAGCATTGTGGCGCAGCGGGTGAAGCCTCCGCCTGTCTGGCTAGCAGTCCTGCTCCAGTTCAGCTCCCTGCTAATGGACCGGCGAAGGCAGCAGAAACAGCCCAAGTGCCTGGGCCCTTACCACCCGCGAGGGAGACCAGGATGGGGTTCCTGGCTGCTGCTGGTTTTGGCCTGGCCCAGTCCTGATCTGTGTAACTGTTTTGAGGGGTAAATCAATGAATGAACACCAAGAGGCAAACCTGTTGGAGTGAGGTGGACACTATGGGAAACGGTGGCTTGATCAGCATAGCCCTGACTGTTAATGAACAACTTAATACATTATCCCTCTTAGTAGTTTTTTTTTATCTGTTCTACTTAATATGACTGGTTTAGATCTGTAATTGATGCACAGTTATTCTTAAATGTTGAAAATTAACTGAAATGTGATCCCTGTTGAACATGGTGGTGGGAATGGGAGAGGGAAGAGATGTATAATTTGGGACATGCTCAGGCTGACTTGCCCCAAGTGGTGGAGTTGGAAGCATACCAGGGGATTCCAATTCAATCCCATCGAGGTGGCATGTACCAATGCCATCTCACTGTTCCAGGTGATCAGTTTCAGTTCACAGTTGGTCATGGTGGAGGGACTGGGAGTCAAAGGGAGCACATAGACAAGTCTAGTACCTGCTAACTCTAACCAATAGAATAAATAAAGGGGAGAGTGATCCAACATGGGAAGTGAGATACTCAGCAGACTCATAGAATGGCAGATGTCCTAAATAGCACTCTGGCCTCAGAATCAGCCCTAAAGGCATTCGGAGCTGGCTGAAAAGCTCATGAGAGTATTTCAGGCATGGAAAGCCAAGACACTCTGGCAAAAGATCTCTGCGAGTGAGATCCCAGTGGAAAGAACAGGTCATCAAAGAAGGAGGTACCTTTCTCTGAAGGGAGGAGAGAACCTACACTTTGACTATGACCTTGTCTAAACAAGATAAGAATCGGAGAACTCAGAGGGCTTCCATAGCCTTGGCAACTCATGACTGGAGCATAGGGAGATTACTGATGCCATAGACAGGAGTGTCAATTGGTAAAGTCAACAACAGGAGTCACTGTGCACTTACTCCGTAGGATCTCTGTCCTTAATGTGCTGTGCATTGAGATTTAATGCTATAACGAGTACTCAAACAATATATTTCACTTTGTGTTTCTATGGGGGTGCAAACTGTTGAAATCCTTACTTAATGCATACTAAACTGATCCTCTGTAAAAAAAAAAAAAAAAAAAAAAAGAAATTATCAATTCCCAACTTGACTCTCACTGGGATTAAACATGACAATAGGTCTGCTCTGATTTCATCATCATTTAAAAAAATCATCTATTATTTTTCACTTTATGTTTCTGTGTGGGAGCAAACTGTTGAAATCCATACTTGATGTATACTAAGCTGATCTTCTGTATATTAAGATAATCAAAAATGAATCTTGATGTGAATGGAAGGGGAGAGGGAGTGGGAAAGGGGAGGGTTGTGGGTGGGAGGGACGGTATGGGGGGGAAGCCATTGTAATCCATAAGTCGTACTTTGGAAATTTATATGCATTAAATAAAAGTTTTTAAAAAAAAAAAAATTCTAAGGCTCCACCCAACGGTCCACATCAGAAACTGCTGGTGAGCATAGAAGCCCTCCAGGTGATTCTGCTGTGAACTCAAGTTTGAGAACCAAACTTTGAAGTAGTGGAGGGAGGAAAGCTCCCACTCTGCAGGTGCCTCTCCTATCTTACCAACGCTGAGATCGAGGAAAAGGGTGGGGAAGTGCAAGCTGCACTCCATGAGGTAACCACCTGGGGGTTACAGGAGGAAATAAAACAACAACTTTTCATGATAAATTCTGGCTTTCAAACCAGTTTTCCTACCAGGACAGCTGCTTGAACTTCCTGCATCCAGGTAGGGGTGGTCTGATCACAGCAGCAGCGTGGCAGGATGTGCAGCTGTGCTGAGACCCGAGCCACAAAGCAGAGGAGATATTCGCCGCAGCCCTCACCTGATGGTTCCCTCAAGCTGATGTCTGACATTTGGGCATACGCAGGTTAACCACAAGAAATATCCGGGTTTGGTAAAGACCTTCTGTTGTCTTAATAGCTCCATATTGTACAGCAAGCATAACTTAAGGAAAAGCACTCTTAAGAATAGAATCAAAATACTTTTTTTGAAATAGAAAAAATAAGGACTAGCTGTTAGTATGTAAAAAAATATGAATAAGCGAGGAACATATTTTCAAGCCCGAACATTGTGCCAACCCCATGTCATTTGCTAAATAAAAATACATGGTGCTTCACGAAGGTGGTGCCAGGTGACATAAATTTAATGTTTGTAGAAAGCCCCAAACAAATAATCTTAAGCCCTTCAAAAACAAGTTCTAGTGCAATGTGAAAAGAATTTATACTCCAATGTAAATTCAGAAGTCACTCAGGATAATAACAAATTTATTCAAAAGTGCTAGTATTTTTAAGAAGGCTTTAAATATAAACATGAGGCAAACAGTCATAATATGACAAAGTTTGCATAGTGTTCATATGTTCTCTTATACTTAGCTTGGGAATTTGCTATCCAACTTCATAGTTATTAATTTGTTTTCATTTTTTTCTAAAAATCTGAGTTTTAAGAGATTTATTTTACTTTTAAAACACAGTTTTTTGGCCTGTTGCTGTGGCATAGCTGGTTAAGCCACTATCTATGAAGCTAGCATCCTGTATCAGTTTGGTCCAGGACCCTGTTGCTGTGCTTCCAATCCAATTCTTTGCTAATGTGCCTGGGAAAGCGACAGATGATGGCCCAAGACATGTTGGAGACCCAGGTGGATTTCTAGGCTCCTGGCTTTGGGCTGTCCCAGCTCTGGCCATTTAGACCGTTTGGGGAGTAAACCAAGTACACGAGGTCTCTGTCTCTTCCTGTCACTCTGCCTTTCAAATAAATCAATCTTTTTATAAACATTTTTAAATTTCTTTCAAAGGGACCAAATTGGTCCATTGGATTCACTGATGATGTGTGTGTGTATGTGTGTGTGTAAAGAGAGTTTGAGGTAGGGACATAACTAATTAAAATTTACTTTGTACAACATTCTGTAAAAGATGAGTGTTTTAGAAATATTTTTTCATTTTTATTAATTTTTTTCTTTTTTCTATCTGGATTATAGACTCTAATTTGAACTTCTCATGTTATTTAATATAGTGCAATAAACAGAATAAAGTTTCAATAAATGTTGGTATCATGGCTGGGTGATCTAGAAAAACACCCTTTTAACCAACCTTTTAACCAACACTGTCATCTGCCTTTGATTTCTCTCTTGTTAGTCCTTTGGCAGATGATTGAACTTGTTTGGGGTTAGGCCGGAAACAGCCTAATGTGTAACATAGCTTCACTAGGAATAATCAGCAGAAAAACAATTAGGAAGCAGGTAGTTTTTATCACTGCCTCTATTTCTTTGTTTCTTTTTTTTTTTAACAGCAAGACCTTTTTCTTTCAAAGCAGTGATCTTAAAAATAGCTAAAATTCCCATATTAAAAAACCTACTATAATAAAACAAAATTTCCATAAGAAAATTATCAGAATATTCTTAGAGCTATATAACCATTACTGTATCAGTTATGTGTCCAGTCTGACTTATCCCATGAGATCCAGCAAGATCAGGTTACTGATGGCACAACCTTGAGATCTAGTTAAGTTCATAAAGAGAGTTGACTTCATTGTGTCTCTTTCCTCAATCAGGAAAGGAGACATAATAAGATCTCATGGGAGTGTGAAGGAACTAGACCTATTGAGAACATGGGTGGAGCTCCGTTGGCTTCCGCAGAGGACAGACTCCCTAACCATTGTGGTGGCTGCCTTTCTTTAAGCTTGTGAATTGAGAGGTTGACCTAGCAAGAATCTGAATAGCAAAGCATGTTTTTTCTTGGTGCCCATTTTCCTGCAAAAGCATATTTCTGATTGGACTGCAGTCCAAAGCATAATTAAATGTTACAGAGACTCTCAGAACTTTAAACCATTCTCTTTTTTTCCTTTTTAATTTGACAACACAAACAAGTCTAATGTTTCATTTTGCTGGCTGCAGATGTCCATTGTGAATGTAAATGATGAGCCAGTGGAGCTGATGTTCCACAGATCTGATAGTCGGAGCAAAAATGAATCGTTGCACATCCTGCAGGTGCCTCCGCTGAGGAAATCTTTTCACTCTGAGGACACTTAACAGATAGGCAGCTGGTCAAAGAAAGCCTTTAGGCTGTTTCAAAGTTTCTATACAAAATAAAATGCTTCATGAAGTTTTCTTGAAAGTACAATTTTATAAAATACGATTATATACGCTCTTTCATTTTTATTCCAATAATTCCAGATTGTTTTCAAGGCTGAAAATACTATTTTTAAAGAATCAGATATACTCCAATATTTGGAGTTCTGATAGAGAAAAGAACTTTCCATTTAGGATTTAATTTGGAGGTTGTATAGAAATTAGCAACAACAAAAATACAATGATCATTATATCTTGTCAATGATTACTGCTTGCAGCTTGATTATTTTGAAATTTTCAAAATCTACAGAGCAACACATTTGTGCCAAAGCCTTTCAAAGGGCATTTAATGAGAACCATATATGGAGATGGCACTGACATCTGACTGGGGAGAAAGCTGTTCACATATGCACTGAGCATTTGAACTACCGCTCACCATCTAATTTTCTCAATCATAGTCTACGATTTGAGAGAATCTATGACTAAGTCCAAACTGTCTACTGAAGTACTTATGACTGCAGAATTTGGAATCAGAAAAAAAAAATCTCTTGAGAATTTTCTCTCTCCTTTCCTCAGAAACCTTGAATGATTATACTGCCTGTGTCTGCTCAGTTTGCCCTGTGATGATTCAACTGGATTCTTCGTCCCTGAAAGATCCCTGCGTTTTAAAATAATTTTCTTCCTTTCCTACCCTCTGTTAAAACTCCATTTTTCAACACAGCTGACCTCATCCAAGGGAAAGCAAACAGATGGAGTTAATTTGGGATAAGATGAGAAGGTCTGCTAACCTCCATGGGGGTGTTTGCTTCACAAAAGAGCTTGCTCAAGGAGCTTGAGTTTATTTCTAATTTTCAGAACTTGGGAAATGAAGTAAAGAATTTCAATCTAGGCAAGAGGTTTGGAATTTACACTTTTGTCAGTATTTGATTCAGAAGAGATATGCACAGTCACCTTATGCTGACCAGAAGGAATAGACTGAACTATGATTGAATGGTTAATGTATCTAAGTAAAAAATGCATCAGTTAGGGATTGGTCACTCCTAGAGGTTTGAAAAGAGTACAGAGGCACATTTTGGAAAGGTCTATCCTAACAAAGTTCAGGGAACAGAGTATTAGATGAGAGAATTTTCAGTAATCTTCTTCTACTAGCAAGAAGATCCTATGTTAAAACAGGTACTTTATTTAAAGCACACACACACACACACACATTATTTGACAGGCAGAGAGAGAAAGAGAGAGAGCAAGAGAGATTACTCTCAGGTGCTGGTTGACTCACCAAATACCCACAACAACTGAGGCTTCCACGTGAGGAATGGGAACCCAACTACTTAAGCCATCACCACTGCCTCTCAGGATTTGCATTAGTAGGAATGTGGAGTCAGGAGCCAGAGCCAGAAATCAAATCCAGGTGTTCTCACATGAGACAGGGTATCATAAACATCATCTTAACCGCTAGGCCAATGCCAGCCCCTTTACATGTATTTTACATTAAACAGTTGATTTATTTAGTTAATCATCTGTTTTATGTTCACATTTCCTAAGCAAACTTCTGGTTATCATTTAATTCCAGGTAGCCCTGTCTATAGAGAACAAATATGTTGATCACATAGGTTGAAGAACTCAGGATTCACGAGAGTTATTTTTAAACTGATTTAACAGGGTAGAATCAGAAATCCAGAACCACTATAATTTTACCTATTTATATTGTATTTTAATTTTTAAGATTGATTTATTTATGAAAAAATAAGAAAGTGACAGAGACAGAAAGAGAGACATCCAACCACTCACTTATCAAATGGCCTCAAGGGTCAGGGCTGGGCCAGGCTGAAGTCAGGACCTAAAACTCCATCTGGGTCTCCCATGTGGGTAGCAGGGGCCCAAGCACTTGGGCCATCATCTGCTGCTTTCTCAGGCTCCTTTTTCAGGGAGCTCAGTTGGAAGCAGAGTATATAGGACCTGAATTAGCACTCTGGTATGAGATATGGGTGTCCCAAATGGAGGCTTAATCTACCAGGCCAAAACACCAGCCCCAATTATTTTTATCTTTTTAAATATTTATTTTCACATATTTGAAAGGCATAGTGACAGGGAAAGAGAGAGAGAGAAAGAGAGAGAGAGACAGACAGAGAGATTTATTGATTGTCTACCCCCTGGTTCATTTCCAAATGAAATAGCCAGAACTGGCCCAAGCTGAAGCCAGGAGCCTAGAGCTCCACCCAGGTCTCCCATGTGGATGGCAAGGGCCCAAGCTCATGAGCTATCATTTGCTTCCTCCTATGATGCATTATCAGGAAGTTGGATGGGAAATGGAGTAACCAGAACTTGAACTAGCACTCTGATATGGAATGTGGGCATCCTAAATGGTGACTTAACCTGCTGCAACACAACCCATGACCCCAGTTTGAACTTTAAACAGGGACTGTACCTTATACAATTGTGAAAGATGATTAAGCAGCCAGTACAAGGCTGTTGCCTTTGCATCTTTTCTGAAGCTTACTGTCCGTTGGACAGATCATTCAGAAAAGAAGACAAATGGGAAGTGGGAAGAGAAAAACTGGAACCCATTGGCACAAGCTGAAGTCTGCAAGGATGGAAATGATGGACTGCAACCCAGGTCTCACAATGTCCCCAACTTTGATGGCCACGGTTATCTGCAGAAGAAACCGATACTCTTTTAAAGAGCTAAACATACACCTGAGTCAGCAGAAGACAATGAACCTGGGACTAGTAGAGTAACATAGTGGGGTTTCCACCTGCATCCCATATCAGAATGCTGGTTTAAGTCTTCTCTGCTAACATCCCATCAAGCTTCTTGCCAATGCATCCTGGGAGGAAACAAATGGTGGCTCAAACAAAACGGTGCTCAAGCCCCTGCCACCTATGTGAAAGACCAGGATGGATTTCCTGGCTCTTGGCTTCAGCCCGGCCCAGCCCTGAATGTTGTGGTCATTTCATTTGGGAAGTGAAGAACACTTTCTGTCTTTTCCAGTCTGTCACTTTGCCTTTCAAATGAATGAATCCTTAAACAACAATAACAACAACAAAAAGTGAGACACTGAATCCTCTGTGCTATTGAGGTGACATGGAGTAGTTGTGGAGCCAGCTGTTGCCCCATGTACATCTACTGTCAACTGAGGTGTCAAAGAACATGAGCTGGAACAGTGGCCTGATGCTCCTGCACTCAGTAAGTGAAAACCAGTATGGCCGCAGTTTCAAATCTACCTTCCCCAAACCACAAGACAAGCTCTTCCAGCTCCTACAGAAAGGAATTATAGGAAATGTAGTTCTGACCTGGCTAAATTGCTGCTGTTCAACTCCATTGTACCAAATAATAACACAATAGAATGTGTTATGATCCAGTTCTGGCTTTATATATTCTCTTCATAAACTTAACAATCTGGCTGAGAGATGAATCTACAATTGATGTCCACACAAAATAAAGGGGCTGGCTAAGGGCCAGAACTTGGGGGAAATTTATCCTACAAAGCTAATGAATGACAACCTGTGAGGCCTCTGCTCAGACAGCCTACTTCATCCCCCCAGGCTGTTTCAGACAATTTCTCATCATTGCCCTGGCATTTTCCTGGTAAGTCTCCTTTTTCTTTTGAATTTCTAAACCTAGAATATTTCAAATTTGCATCTCAGAAGTTATCCTGGGCAATTATTTTTCATTGATGTCTAGAAGACAGAAAGTGAGAATAAGTTTTTCTGTCCCTATTTTATTGTTTTGCTCTGCTAATTATCAAAAAAGCTCTTCCATCATCCAGCTTGACACTTATTTTTCTATAAATTCATATAATATCCTAAAAGTTCCAATATTTTATATTAATATGCATATAGCCATAGATACTATTTGCTATATAGATGATGTTATTTGCTGACATAGATGATGTAAGTAGTTTCTCATAGCATCTAATTCTGTGTTATCATCTAGAACAGGTACTGTTGTAATTAAATTCAGTTTTAACCTAAACAGGATAGGTTAAGTTTGATTGTATCTACAAGTACATATTACAGTGCAGGCAGCGATTTCAAGCGAGGTTTGGGATTGAATTGAGGAGGGTAGAGAGTGTTGATGAACCAATGCAAATCCATCATTGCTCTTTGAAAATTCTCTTTTCCAGAAGATTATTTGGGAAAAATGTGAAATAATAATTTATTAAGCTAGAAGTTCTCCACATTCCTCAATCTTTATCTTCTAATGGTTTTGGAAAGTTATTAAAGTTAACTAAATGCTTGGGGAAAAATACTTGTAAAGCAGCTTACCTTTGAAAGGATGAATGATATTGATGCAAGAGCTATTTTTATCCTCATACACAGGTCTTTTGAGCCTTAATTGTCCAAAAGTTCAGAAGCAATGCTATCTTGTCACATGTAGTCCATTTCTGTATTATCCACCACGTCAAGTGTTGTTACTCCCGCCTGTCAGTGAAGTCAGATGAAGGGTGGAGGCCATGATGAGCTGAAGTACTGGTGAGAATGCACTTACATGACACCGGCCCTGGAGAAAAGACTATGGATCTCACAGATATCTGAGGGATCTGCTAAGAGAAGGCAGGGTAAAAACTTGATGGGAGGCCAGGTGCAAAAAGTCAAAGATAGCTTTATTCTGAACTGACTTAGTCTAGCCTGGAGAAGATAAAACCTACTGTTTAACTGAGGAGTGTTTCCAGGGCGGTTCGTCTGGAGGCTGTGGATGAGATAAATTGGGGATTTCTG